>NW_005187564.1:205377-242803 GCF_000239375.1 Pundamilia nyererei
CTGTGGGGTAGTTGAAGCCTCTGGGGTTAATCTGCTATTTAGCAGCAAACAAGAAGACATTAAGTGGATTTCCACTCAGCACAGTCCTCTGCAAGAAATGTTCCACAGGACTCTGATTATGCTCAAGGGCTTACATTACGCTTGAACAAAAGGCCGCCTTGTGCCAAGACTCCACCGATTTTCATTCAGAGAATTATGCCATCACTGGCATTGGGGCAAGAGCTCCTTCCCTTTGCACTCTGTGTGTTGAAGTGCTCGGCTTTAGAATAAGCTTTCCTGTTAATGAAGAACGTCTTGTTTTATAGTTTTGTGTGACATATGTGTCCAACATATCATCACAATGTTCAAAGCCTGAATTCCTTCATTGTGCTTTGCAGCATCCCCCCTCTACATGAAGGATACAACCTTTTGGACATCAAATATATTCGAACATTATATTATTTGAACCTTGCATTTAGAGCTTTCTGTAGGCCCCTAACAAAACAATGCATGAGCCTTAAGCCTGTTGTCCAGTTGTCTGTAAATTATACTAACATGCACACACACATAACATAATGTGGTCTTATATATAAAGGTTGGACCATTACACGCTGTGTAACGTGTTGTGTTCACTGTAGCTTAATCGTTCCCTCATCATTACCGTGTCACATTATTGACAGAAAATAAAAGATTAATGTGCTCTATGGCCATACCTTCAGCATAAACCTCTCCTCTAATCCAAAGTCCATTGCTTACAGGCAATTGTACATGTGAGCAGAATACTAATGTCACTCCAAGGACTTGATGGCTTTGAAGTGTCCTAAGAAGCTGAAAAGAATAAAAAAAATTCATATATTTATAGGAAAATGCTTATGAGGCAATATTCAACATCTAATGAAATGCAACTCCCGCACATACTCTGACTATTGGTTACATTTTTTGTGTTTTACTCTGGCCCTGCCTTTTTTCTTACGCTGTGTTAAAAACAGTACCCACAAGAGGTGACAAGCAGCACCCAGAAAAAATAAAATGTCAATGAAATTCAGTGTCTTGTGGAGATGAAGCTACAGGCAAAATAAGTGTTAGTGACGTAATGCAACAGAGAGCGGGATAAATTGATCTTCACTTTGAGGTGAGAAAATCAGAAGAAGCAAAGGATATTGTTGGCTAAAATATGAGAGTTACTATACAGTACATACACACAAGCCTAGCCTGTAACGTCATCTACGGGGCAAACAGGAGCCAATGAATGGCCTTATATGTGGACCGAGTTTTACTGGGTTCAGTGACTGCAAATGCTTTAGCTCTAAAATATGCCATTATTAAAAAAAATACAATTACAGCTGAATAAATTGCTTAAAGACCATCCTCGTGCATTTAAAGCAGGTCCAAACTAATATTCACAAATGAAAAATAAACAATAACATTTAAAAAACAATATAAATAATGATATAAATAATAAAAAACAAAGTAACTTTAGACACAAAGACAAATCACATACCAAAAACAGCATTACAGAGACAAAACCGTAAATACACAGAACAATTAAATAGTGAATAAAAAGCAATAGCAACAATGTTGCTTTTACTAATAACAAAAGCAATTTGTTATTGAATAAAAAAACAAAACAAAACCTTTTTAAAAAAATGTACAATGATAACTAGGAGGTGATATCTGAAGGCAATTCATTCCAGTCAGAGGAAGCCACACAAAAAAGAAGCACAAAAGTTTTATTAACCAACTTCATCTCATATAAAAGGGGACATTAAGGAGAATCTGAGGATCACAGCTTCTTAGTGCATAATAAAGCATAAGGAACAAACATTGTTCAGGCTATTGCACTGGAAAATGAATTGGCACCAGTTAATAAATTATTGTAATAGTGGTTGCTCGCATTTTGGTGAGTAATTTGGAATACTGCTAGACCTGATGCATGTTGTATGGCTGTGACAGGATTGTTAGATTAACTAATTAAAGAACCATTATCCCAAACGCTTGAAATTACGACAAGATATAATAAGATATCCTGTCAGAATATCTAATGTAGGTGATACGTGAGATGGCTGACTGTCAAACTTAACTCCAACAAGAAGAGATTGCTACCTTCAACGACCTGAGAGCTCGGGGCTATAAAGGCAGAAGGCTGCTTTTTTTATTGCATTGTTCTCACTGGTTCTCACTGGATCCAATAATGGCTATACCGTGTTACAGCAAGAAGAAAAAAGGTGAAAAACAGATTCTGTAGAGCGTTATGGATTTGTAAAATCTAAATCTATATTTAAACGGTGTAAAATAAGTGATCAGATGTTTACTCAGTTCCTAAATGTGCACCCCTTAAGGCAGCTCTGCAGTACAACCAAAACGAGCTATGTGTGTTTAGCTTGTTGCTCGCTCTAAGAGAAAGGTAACGCCCATCTATCTCTATCGCCTCTTGGTGGTTTATTTTCAGGAGTGCCATCTTTAAGGATAAAAACATTTGTAATCAACACCGCTACCATTTCATCAGCTCAGTTATTTCCTTTTTTTTATAGTCCCTGTTTGTCATCTATTCCTGTCACTATAACTGTCAGTTTCTTCCTTCCCGAGTTGTTTCTATACCATATATGTTAAATTAAGCAGTATACTTTTGTAGCCATTTTTCAAATTGCACTTGGCAGATCATATTTGTACTCAGCCTTCAACCTGAGTATAAATACGTGCTCTGTTTTCAAGCTGTTATTCCTCGTGTTCTTCTATTTTTCCCGATGTACTTTATGGCTTTGTGTTTGTAGTATTTTTTTTTTTAACTTTAGCCTTTTTTTTGGCACTTAACCTTTTTATCTGCCCCTTGCGGGGATTGTTCAGCCACACTGACTGATTGCTTGTGTATGACCATTGCTTGGTGATTAAACATTTGGATTTTACTCTGTCTCCGGTGTGCTCCATTTGGTTCCTCTCATCCCGTGAACCGTCGCAACAATGGGAAAGTTTAGGAGTGCACAAAGCCCCAGTCGATGATTTTGAAAAATTCAATTTAAAAATGACAGGCTAACAGTTGGTGGCACCCTCCTGTCCTCTGTCCTCCTCCCTCTGCTGCTGATGCGAGACTCTCTGTTGGAGGACAACATGCTGCTAGTAGAGAGGAGGAAAGGTTGCTTTGCATCAGTCTCAGTGAGAATTCATATATATTGCTAATTAGAAAGCAAAAATTTGCATTTGTTTTCTGTTTGTTCACATCAAACTACTAAATTTTGTAAAACAAGCATCACAGGGGGTGTGTAAAACATATCGCTTCAGTGGCGAAGAAGTGATTGTGTTCAGCAGGTACTTGATAAGTAGTGTCACCATTAGTGGAGGCTTTTGTTGCCGATTTCGTTGTTAATTTACACCGCCATCGGAGTGCAAAGTAAAACAAAGTAATTTAATTCATTTGCTTTGCGAGCACCACCTCATTTTTATGGGATATACAGTATGTAGGACAAAGCATAGGAAATTCAAAGGCAGCAATCCATGCATCTGAACCAGCTGTATTAGCAACTGAAAATTATTTTCGTTATTGATTCATCTTTTCTTTCTCCAGATGATCGTTTGGTCTATAAGACATCGACAAGACTGAGTGAAAATGTCCATCACAGTTTTCCTGAGGCGACTTCATAAATTGTTGTGTTTTAATTAATCGACTAATCAATATAGCTCCATTTTTCCATGTGAACAGACTACCCCACCTTCTTACCTGCTGAGGCTATACATTGTGCTTGTTACTGGTTAATTTTTTCACACACAAAAAAGAATATCCAAATAATTTCTAGAATAACTATATGACAGAAGTCAAAAAGCACTTTGGTTAAAGTTTGGTAAAGAAAAAGGTCAAGGTTCATGCTGGTAGTCCCAGGCTTTTCTAACCCTCTGTCAGCCAAGTGGAAGCTAAATTGGCTAGTCTTTTAGCCTCAATTCATATGTAAATTAGGTCGTTACCTGAGAAGTGGGGGTGTGTAAATGATTGTTGATTTCTAACTGCCAACTGCCTCTTTGTTTGTGTGTGGGGGTGGGGAGCTGCTAAAAGCTGTGAACTTCCTTTTGTGTTGAGGTGGATGCAATTGTCATCTTGCGGGGGGTTACTAGGGTTCCATCACTACATGACTGCTGGTCAGCAAACCTGGGAAACCCACAGTATAACCCTAACCCTGCAGTACATTGCAAGTAAACCTGACAAGTTTGGGATCAAGTTTTGGGTGGCTTGCGACCTAAAATCCAAGTACATTTGCAATGTCTTCCCATATCTTGGCAAGGACCCCAATCGTCCCAGTGGGGAGAGACTGTCTGAAAATGTAGTAATGAGGCTGATGGAACCATTCCTAGACAAGGGCAGAACTGTTACCACGGACAATTTCTTCACATCGCTTTCACTTACACAAAAACATCTTAGACGGAAAACCACCATCCTCGGCACAGTCAACAAGATTCGCAGGGAAATTCCTCAATCCACTAGACACACAGATCGCAGTGAATTCACCACTCAGGTATGTTGCAGGTCTTTTGTGGTTCTATGTTTATGTGTTTCATTGTGTGTAAAAGGGCTATGGAAATAACAATTTATCTTATTTCTTAGGTGTTTTCAACCTCTGCTGCCACGTTGACGGCGTATGCGGCCAAGACAGTCTATATTCTTAGCATGCACAGGGACGAAGGAAAGACGGGTGGACTTCCTGGTGGAGCGTGCAAGAGAGTTGGCTCACTCTCATGTAGCTGGGAAGAAGGCAAGAAAAGAACAGGTGCTTCGGACACAACCCTCCACACCTAGCCCTGGAAAAAGAGCCATGTGTGAGGTCAAACACAAATGCAAGAACAATCATGCCACTGTGCGATGTGTTCACTGCTACAGATACACATGTGGTAAATGCAGACTACAGATACCATGGCAGTGCCAGGATTGTGAGTGATTGCTGAAAATGTTGAAATGTACTCACTCACTTTTTATTATTATTTGTAAATATGTGTACAAATGGTTGGTTTTTTGTACTGTTTTTATCAATAAATCTCAGCAATTGATGACTAGCCAATTTAGCTTCCAGTTGGCTGAAGCTAAAGCCTAGCTAAAAGCGGGAAGGCGGGTTTTAAAAGGTAGAAAGGCCAAATGGCTGCTCTCTGGGACTCTAAGTGTCAAGCCAATATTTTACTAAAAGTGTAATCGTCGTGGATGTCGAAACAAAATATAGAAAGTGTAGATGATACTTTTCTCGACGCCACAGCGATAAAAAGTAAAATTAGTAATATTTTAATGATTAGGTATTACATTTATACATTTAAATCGATATATTTGGGTCAAAGATGTAAAATCACTGCAATCAGATGCAAGTGTAAACCACTGTTCAAGGTAAAATCCAAGCAGCATCGGCCCTTCGATAAATACAGCTGAAAATCAATTTGGTGTGGTTTTTTTGTTTCAGACTGAGTGAAACAAAAAAATAAAACAAATATGATTTTAAAAACAAAGTATCGGATTTTTTTCTTTGTTGGAGTTGGAACATTTATATAGCACGCTTTTAACTGCTCACTTGAACCTTGGACAGTTATCCAGGCTTTCAGCATGTTTTCCTGTGCAATCAGTAGCCACTTTACAAAATATCTGAAAACAAAAAAGCACTTGTTCATAGCCTTGTAATTCTTTCTTTTCTACATTAAAGCTTGAAGTGGGTAGAAGAACAGAGGAATGACACATAAATCCCTCTGCATTCTCATTAGCACACAAAAGGCATCTAATAAAAGGCTGACCTTCACACCATGTTTTTGAGGGAACTTGCAGTTTTAAAGTCAAAGTCTTTATGCCAGATAAGCAGTAGTGCATTTTAATCCTCTCTCTGCTGAGTGGGGCATCTGGTTAAATAACTACCTTTTCACCTCTTCTCTTTGTAGTGGGGATTTCTGTTATGGCTGCGCTTCCCTCCGCAGATCCCCAAGACCTCAGATCTACCCATTGTATAGGCACATTGTGTCAAGCTTAAGCTCCCAGTCCAAATAGCCTTCACAGGCTAGGGCAGCATATTCCTGTTTGTGGCATTACCCAATCCGCATTTCCAGTGAGTTCAGATTATAAAACTTTTTTTTTCAATATTTCTGTTTCCGTGCTATGTTTACAAAAGCTGCTATTGGTCAGCTATGGTTGAATCTCAAAACCAATTAACTTTTTTCTGCTCTCCTCACTGAGCTGATGCTCCTTCCAACATTATCTGCTTGGCGCTTCCAATCCAATGTTTCCAAGGCAACAAGGCATCAGCAAGATGCTGGTAGTTTGCCATTTCAGGCATTTTCAACTCCACCACTTCAGCCAGGCTAATTACTTATTAAAGATTTAAAAAGTGCGTACTGACATGGTCAATACATGCAGTGAGAAGTGGGTGGATTCCTGTAATGAACCTCATTATTCTTACTGTGCGCTCCACACCCTGATACGAAGCATGTGAATATGCGCCCTATAAATATGCATGCTCTGAACGTTTGACTGTACTACCTGGTAGGCACTACGTCCAATCAAAGCTGTCTTCACTCCATATCTGTAAGATCACAGGAGGTGTCAGTGTATGACAGTTTCTGTGCTGCCGACTTTGGTGATGCTGTGGTGATCTCCCCCAGGCAATGGATTTTCAGCCAGCTCCTTCAGAGCTGATATATGACTCTTGGAGATGATGCAAACTGGTTTTGCTAAGTGTCACACAAGCAAACTGTATTCGGCACCTCACCTTGCTGAAAAGTCCTCTTATACTCAAAACTTGAACTTCCTTTTGAAAGTCTTTGTGAAATGTGATTTGAGAGAACTAAATACACAAAGTGCAAAGCAGTATCCACAAAATAAACTGCATACGGCCAAATTATCACTACGGACGGCATATTAAAATTGAACATGAGGTGGGTATTAACTTTGTCCCGGTTGGTATTACACTACATGCTGTATGACGAGGGTGCATGGCCTCATTCTCTGGTGGCTGGCAGAGTAATCTCCTTCTCTGCAAAGACTTTGATACGAGGCAACCCTCGGAAGGATTTGCACACAGATTATTTTCCTGGTCTGACCATCCATGTGCTTAAGTTACTTGATAGCTGAAAACTGAAATTTCAGTCATACTGTTCAATAATGTTTCACATAGTTTACTTGGTCAGGAAATATAAGACAACCGTCAAATAGTGGATATAGTATTGTGAGAAAATCTACATTTTGAGTACATTTTTTTTGTTATTCACTTTTATTATAAATTAGCAAATAATGCATTTAATTCAGTGCACTAGAAGCATGAATGTATGTAAGACATGAAGTGACCACAAACATGGTTTTGGTTGTGATACACAGTGCTGTGGGTTGGAGGAAATAATCAGGGTACCTATATTGTTAATGACAGCACTAACAGAGCCAGGGGAGAGGTCATACTGTTCTAACAGCTATACCGTAATGGATATAGGGGTGACTGATGCAACACATAACCTGAATGCCTGACCCACAAAAAAGGACTACATCAGAATGGTATGGTTTTAAAGGCATATGGGTTCCATTTCCACAACACTGTTTATTTGGATTCTAGACTTTGATTCAGGTCTACACTGTGTACTGTACATTTCTGATGACGTACTTTGAGGAAATGTTTTTGAGTATTTATGCTGCTGGAGAGTTTGGTGGTGATCCAGATTAATATCCAACATATTAGAATTAGATGGCTCTGCAAGCGTGTTTATAAACTGCTTCATTCGATTATTTTATGTAGGTTTGTAATTAATGTGAAGATTAGCAAACATGACCAATCCAGTCTTTGGACTTTAAACTAGGGATAGGCATTTCAGGCAAAAATATGCATGCATGTAAATAGTGTGAACAGAAGCACGGATGGTTGCCTGCACCTGGGCGTTGACCCTGTGGTAGACAGGTGACCTGTCTAGTGATAGCTGGGATAGACTCCAGCCCCACCGTGACCTTGAAAGTGGAAGGATGGTGATAACAATAATAAAAATAATTAATATTTAATGGTAAATCAGAGACATGAATGAGGACTTTTACTCTACTTCTTGAAGTCCTCTGCAAAAAATGTTGGCTAAAGCTACACTGAATTTATTGTTTATTTTTAAAGAACTATGTCGAAGCCATAAGCAAACCTGTGACAAAGTGATGGTTAACCAAACAAAATCAGTAGTAAATCCACTTACACTCCACTGAGTGGAATAAAGATTTTTCTCAAAAACAATCTATTCTCGCCAAGCTCCATCTTATACACAAAAGAACAGCAAACCCCCCCCCACAAAAAAACCCACCAACAACAACACAAAAATAAAGCACCTGTTTTTTTTTTCACGCCACAAATGTGTACATCACCCTTTGAAATCTCTCGGGATAAATAGGAACCCTTTCTGTGGCGCTCACAGCCCATCGTTTAGAATAAGTGTGATGAGAACTTGTGAGAAATTCCAATTAACATTTAAAAGCGGCGTGTACCTCATTGGTAATGGCTGCGGCGCCTTGGTTCTGTATGCCCGTGCACAGTGCAAATATTTAACAAGGTCTTCCCTGAAACTGATGAATGTAAAGAGGAGGTAGAATTGAATGTTTAACACATGCCACGCCGCATGTATTTTGCTCATTGGTGATGTTTAAAAATATCGATCTTCACTAAGAAGAAAAATGAAAACATTTTGAGCAGATTTGAAGAGATCCTGTAATGGTAGCAAAGATATACGCGACAGTATAGCAGATTTCTTCCTGGAGCTTTCAGAAAAGCAACACAATTCCTAATGGTCATAATGGATGACTGTATGGAGCCCCCTACAGATCACAGTGAGATAAGCGCTAAGATTCGTGTTAGCTCACAACACTTTTGCACTTTGATCAACAGAGAAAGGCTGAGCTGTACTATAGTACCATGTAACATTATAAACTACAGCCAGTGTACGCTCAGCTGTGGTTGCATGCTTGGGCGCAAGTCTGTACCACTGCATTCAAAAAGAAGAGGAGCTGTTACAGATACTCACTGACCACTGCAGATGCAGACTGGAAACATGGGATGACACAGCTGTCAGTGATTGTGGCCACTGCCATGCGGTGCTTGTTACGATTATGGCTGTGACATGCTTTTTAAAAGGGCGCAACTTTGACTTCAAGCAACAGCTGTACATGTGTGTGTGTGTGTGTATATATATATATAGTTGTGTGGACAGAGGTGGGTGTGGTGGCTGAGCGTTGTATTCAGTATACTGTGTTTCAGGAAAACATCTGTCACAGAAGCACCGCAAGTTCAAATAGTGTGGACATTTCCTTAGCAACATGGCTGAAGCACAGCAGCAGGAGAAATTCGAACACTAAACTCTTCCAGCCACAGTTTCATCTGTCACAGCTGCAACAGCAGCTGTAACTATGCTCACAGCCGGAGATTATCCTTTTAAAATGAGTAATAGCACTAAATGCATCACATAAAGTGTCACATCGTCTTTCCATGTCACGGTGTTTGCTGTCCTTCCCTTAAAAGGCAGTAACTGTACTGGACCAAAAAAAACGAGGATTGCAGACGTGGTCACCGTCTTGAAACAAACCAGGACAATATACTATAATACCACACAGCCAATATGAAAAGTAATGTACTTCCAATTTTATAATTAATCAGGGCATGTAGTGTGAAAACCACTTACACGGGTATTCTGAGTTGATGTGGGGCTTTGCATCAGTCAGGTTAGCAAACAGCACCAGTGGCACTGCAATAACCCCCAAAGATGGGATATGTAGTATTATTAATAGTGTTTATTAATAATGGCACTGTCATGATTACCTGAAGTAATTCCAAATGTATTTTGCTTGTGGAATATAAATTTCTGTTTGACTTTCATCTCCTTCTCATGGAAATAAGGGCAGTGCTGTAATCTATAAAGCGATGCATTTTGCTAAATGGGAAGATGACAAATTATAAAAAGGAGAAGATATATGAACTGACATAATCTTGCTGATCCAGTGAATGGTGCTCTGGAGCTCCCTCTCTGATTGACACTTCAATGCTAAGGCCTTACTTTTGGGCAGTACTGATGAATATGAAAAGAGCGCAGTCAAAGCAGGAAGCACAACTTTATGATTTTGGACCACTTGCATCCATCTTGTTTGACAGAGGCATTTCCAGTAGAGTTCATTCCTACATCAGCTGTAGTTCTTTGATGTCAACAGTGAGAATTAGTTCAGTAAAACGTAAAGTTTTTGGAGGAGAGTGAGTATCCTGGGCCTGCTGTCCTTCATTGCCCATTGTGAAGGACATTTCCCTCTCCCTGACTGCCCAATCAATCAGCCTCCTGCGAGAAGAGGGAGCTTCCTTGTCCCTGTCACAACAAGTGATTGCCTTGGCTGCACTACTAACAGAACACCAAGCTCTCAACAGCTCATAATCGTCCTTACCTGACAAAAACTCAGGTCTCAGCGGATGAAGGTATGGGGCTGAATGAAAACAAAGTTATTACCAGATATTTGACTATGTTGGTTGAATTCTTATGTGTCAGAAGGCTGATTATTTTTCAGGTTTTAGAAATGCAAAAGATGCAGCACAGAATCCAGATCAAATCAGGGAAACTTGAAACTTGGTAGAGAAATATCGCAGCGAGCAATGTGTACAGATGATATTTTTTACTTTAATTTACCTTTTATGTTTTATTCAGATTTCATATCACTGCAAGACTTGTAGATAGTCGGTATTTTGCCTTTAGTAGTTCTAGTCTTTCGCATAAAGCTCTTACTCATAAAGCTCACTCAAGAAGCCACAACATGCCAGACACTGCCTGGTGCCCATAACAGCAGACACATCCAGATCAAATGAGTAACACGAAGCAGTCAACCTGTAGTTGCACGTCTGGCAGGAAAAGACATTCGAATGCCACTGGAGTACGATGTTAGCCAAGTGGAAGGCTCAGACAGCAACAAACAGGTGCGCTGACTCCACACGTGTGTTGGTTTTGTGAGTTTTCATAGAGACTTGTGGGAGCTGCACAACAAAACAGGTCGACCTTGGCTTCAAATGGTCCTCTTCGGCAAGAAACGTCATCCAATGAACTGCTCGGTGTTAGATCCAAGAATAAAAATGTAGACTGTGGAGTGGCTGCAAAACAGTTGACTTGCTCTTTCCCCTCGCAGAGGTTACAAGAGGAGTTGGCCCATTCACTCTAAAGCTTTTGTAGACTTGGAAAGGGATTATCATCGTGTCCCAAGAGGTGTCTTGTGGCCATCTGCAGGATTATGGTATATAGATGTTGGTACAAGCCATCCAGGCCTTATATTATTAGATAAGAATAAGAATTGCTAGGCCTGGAGAAGCATTTATGGCAGCATCAGTAATATTTTCTGTTTCAAGGTCACTATTGGGACTATGAATACAACATCTGACACAATTAATTTGCAGTGTTTTTCCCAGATGATTTTCAACAACAGTGCTTGAAGCTGGGAAGTTTAAAATGTTTCTCTTTAGTCCTCATTTATTTTGTGAATAAAAATAGAGAAAAGTGAAGCCTTAAATGGCAATTTGGGGGTATCAGTTATGCACACACCCAGAATTAATCAGATTAAAATAAAAAAGGTATAACAAGTCTGAATCACTGAGCAGGCATGGCGTATTTTCTATACACTCTTGGCTTTTATATTTAAAAAAATATTAGAAAAAGAAAGGAATAGAAGGTGCAAAAGGATATTAAAATAAAATCAGACCTTGTTTTTCTCAGGATTATAATGAACATATGTAATAAATTCACTGAACCGCTAACCTGCAAGATTACATTTTTTGTAAATTTCCACTGAGTACCTCAAAGTTTAAATGACCCCTGGCTATAATGTGATGGTGAATAGCCTTTTGGGAAATGAGACACAGGGTGCTCGGCTGCCATGAAGGTAGCCTAACGCGAGAGACAGGGAAACAAAAGAACAGTTACAAAGTGAGAGTGGGTGCTTTTAGTGCTATTTCTGTCCTTTTTGAATCCAGGTGAGTGATGTGAAGCTGTTGCTTGTCTGCTCTACTCAGCCTCAGGCACCATTCGCTCCTTTCTTTCTTTCTTTTTCTTCCTCTTTTACACTGAATTGTCAACTGAGGCCTACTGTTAGAAGCAAAAGCTTTTTCTTTAGAAATTGCAGCAAATAATTCCCCAAAATAATATGTATAAGTGCAAAAGCACACAGATGTCCTGCAAAATATAAGACTGGTATTTAGAGGGAAACATTATCCTATTCAAATTTGTATTTATCCCTGTTCCACTTTCACTGAAGTAAATCTGTGAAAGTAGTGTGTTGCAAGAAAGCAGTAATCTGACGGTTTGTGCAGGCTTGCAATTATTATCTTTTTTTTTTTCAGCTAATGTTCCTCTATACTGTGTTTGCTGCGCAGGGGTGGCTAAAAGGGTACCCTAAAGGTTTCTTGGAATCACCTAGAGGTTTCTTTTTCATTTCAGACCAAAATGCATCAGAGTTTTGTTGTGCTCACTGAAAAGAGAATTATGGTCACATAAGTGCAGCATGTTCGTGGTGGTCATAATGAAAAGCAAAGCTGAAATGAGTTTTGGGGGGAGAAATGCTTTCCTGTTTTTGCTTGGCAGTGCATGTTATACAGAAACATGACTGCGATCCAGATAACCTTTGGTACGTATCAGACAGGAAATCCTCTTTCACCAGGATAGAGGTGTTGGAAGGCGCATGTCCCCACAATGCCGCCATATCCCTGCGATGATGGGTGGACAGAAAGATCGGGGATAAAACAAGCCAGTCTGACAAGTAATATTTCCTCAGAGGCTGTAATGTAATGGCTTGGATCTTAGCTGTGATAGATTTTGCCTTGACATTGGGTAAAGAAAATTTCCACACTATCCAGTTTCCATTTGTAAGTGCAAACAATGCTGAGATGGGTCGCCAGTTTATTTGTTTCACGTTTGTTCTCTGCTCCCTGTGGGTAATGGTTTGCAGAGAAGTGTCATTGAATAAAACAAACATTTAAGCTGAGAGCTGCCCTGACTGTAAAACAGTCTCTGAAATCAGCTGTATTGATTTCTTGTCCTGGGCACACAACCACAGTAGCAGGGTAGAGTACCGCCTTTATCTCCACTTTTCATCGCTACCGCGACTGATAGGAGAGGCCCTTTGCTAACAGGTCTGTCCTCTACATACGTGGACAGTTCAGATCAGCTATACATTGTCCTCTGCACACACCCTGCCAGCACCTTGAACCGGCAGTTACAGTATTTGACGAATGGACTGATGCTATCTGCCTCAACAATACTCTGACTTCAACAAAAAGCAATTCACTGGGACATTTCGGTATTTATAAATGTCAACTTCAGTGAAAGCTGAGGTCTCCCACTGCAAAGGTTTTGTAATTAAAGGTCAGCATTTGTGATAAAGTTGTTTTGGGGTTTTTTTCCGTTTTTTTCTAACTATTCCATTTTCTTCTGCCGCGCTATGGGAAAGGCGTAAAAACAATCTTAGATTAGAGTTAAATGTCTGCATTCAAGCAAGACTTGGGAAGCATAATTTTAGTGTGTTAGACATAAAAGAAATACATATCAAACTGTGACAACTACACAAAGCATTTAAAATGAACACAAATGAAGGACGTGACTAAGAATAAAAAAGATTAAATATATATGGTGACAGCCTCTATGTGAAGTATCTGCACGATTTCTGACGGTGACCTTCTGAGTAAATGTCATCTCCTGTATGTGTGTTTGTCTGCTGCCCATCAAGCTTTTTGACATGCCCGGCGCTGTCACCCACTCAGGAGAGAACACTTGTGGGAGGACCGACTCAATCCGTGAGAGGGCCATGTGC
Source organism: Pundamilia nyererei (assembly GCF_000239375.1). NCBI lineage: Eukaryota > Metazoa > Chordata > Actinopteri > Cichliformes > Cichlidae > Pundamilia > Pundamilia nyererei. Next base: position 219,143 of record NW_005187564.1, read on the forward strand.
AGTATCAAGGCAAAAAATAACAAAATAAATAAAAAATAATAACATCAAATGAGACACCTGTTTCCACCCCAGTAATGCAGTGACAGGTAAAAAGGGATGGCCTGCCACGGCACAGGGGGCCACATAATGATGACATAACAACATGTTACCTTCAAATAGAAACAGCAACGAGCTCACATGCATAAGCTGCAGAAGTCGCTTTTAAGATTTGATTCAGCTTTATTTATTCATTTATTTTGTCTTTTAACACTGAGATAAACAGAAATAACACGAGTCTTCTGTTTCACAGTCATACATGCATGTTAGATGACGTCTAAGCAGTCTAAGTAAAAACTGACATCCAGTGACCATTTGTGCATTTTCATCAGACATCACATCATGTAGTGAATCAAATCAAATTATAGAAAAAATAATAAAATTATGGCCCACATATCTTCAAATAATCGCTGAGGCTTCCAACAACAAATAGCAGGCTTGTGAATAATATATAATAATATATAATTGAAGGGTGCATTGTCATTTATTGTATTTATTTATTACCAACAGCAAAAGACAGAAAACCTTTTTAACCAAATGCTTTGTGTAATTATTTGTTTGTGTGCTATTTGTGATGCTTTTAAATGACTAAAACCTCAAAATGACACTTTTCAGTACAAACAATCAGGCTGCAGATTTTTTATTTTCCATTGCGTGCACGTGGAAAAAAAAGACGCCAGCGACCGGTGAGAAAGGACTACACAAGAGGGATGTCGAACCATTTGACTGGAAGAGTAGAAGGAAGCTGACGTAGAAGGGATTTGTTTATTTCCAGCTAACTCCAAGATATTTAAAGCTTTTAAGATCTCACTGGTTGTGGCAGATTTAACATTGTTCCCAACCAAAGGGAAGTACTACAATTACAGTTTGTGCATTCCTATTTATTTATTTTGCTTTGAATAGGAAGTGTGATCGGGAAGTGCTGGGTAGGCGTCTGTTAAAAAGGGATTGGGAGTTACTGGGGAGGGCAACATAAACAGTTCCTCAAAAGCTAGCCTTGAATCTATGGGCTGTGCACAGCAATTTTGTTTGTTATTAATTTGAGCCAAAAGACTGTGATTAATCATAATATTCATGAGGCTGCGGCGTCAGAGTGGGAGTGACCTTGACTTCTCTCTCTCTCTCAACATGCTTATTCAAGCCCCGGAGTCAAGGAATATCAAAGGGGACAAAGTCCTCGAGATCTGGGGCAGAGACATCACCCACATCTGTCACGGACCTTTGGGCTAAACCAACACTCGGAAAGGCTGAGCCACACTCTGGTTAAAATATCAGGCTTTAAGTGGTCTTCCTAACTTGAGCTACTAGTTAAATTTGGGTAGAGCAAAGCAGTGTGTGCGCTTCGTGTGTGTGTGTGTTTCAGCAGTGAGCCCATGAAAAATAAGATGAATGGATAAAGCTGGGCAATAAAATAATTTGAGAAATACACCACTGAATTGTTTCCTTGATTAACGAAGTTCATATTAATCAAAAGTTTATAATTAATGTGATTCTCTGAGTGTATTTTTTTTCTTTTTTTTAATCATTCAGCCAATCAAGCTGAAGCCAATCAGGATACAGTTTGTTCTGTGCAGGCAATCAGACTTAAGTTTGCTTGTACAGTGTCAGCAATGCATATGAAAATTAAGCAGTCACTGACTGAAAAGGCAAACAAGAGCGATATATGATCTCTTCGTGTAATTTTGCTTCTGTGAAACTAAAAAAGCACAACCAAATTTATATGTTACACCCAAGTTTTAATGGAGGCAGGAAGAATAACTAATTACCTTCCTTACATTGCGCAGATACCATGCTAGTACATTAAGGAAGATTTATGTTAATGACAGTACAGTAAAATCCTTGCTGTCTCCTTTCATTCAACTTGTGCTCACCGTCTCTGTCTCTGATTGAGAAAGGCACAAGGTAATTATGCAATCAGTAAGTGGGCCTCTTAACAATGTGCATTTTATGAGTGAAACACCACTTCAAACATGCTTTTAGAGGCGGGAAAAAAGGAAGCTCGGAAAAGAAAAATGAAAATACAAATCGGAGCCATCTGAATGCTAGTGGTGTTCATTTAGACACAATGTATTTAATTCTAATATATAAAAACACACAGAAAGAAGTGTTATACTTAAAACCATCATTAATTTGACTTGATGCAACAAACTACAGCTTGGATTTGGTTCAGGTAAACAAAACCACTGTACAGGATTCTGACGAAGCCCCATATGTTTTGTGTTGTACTATTTATGTACCAATTTAGAGCCTCATAGTGTCACATTAAGAATTTTATTAATAGGGGGTGTTCATTTAAAGCTATCTCATCTATTCTGGCTGTCTCCCATTTCTGTCAATTTATAGCACTCCGAGGGAGGCACCTGATGACCAGATAGACCAGCTCAGCCTTTCTCGAGGTTCACGTTCTGCTGCGCCAGCATTGGCTGTCAGGGACATTTAACAAAGAATTTGCATTATTTATGAGGCTACCTTTGAAATGCTTTCTTTAATTATGTTCCAAATTTCCATACAGGAGTCAGAGGCGCGTTCTAGGTACTTAAAATGTTCTCAAAACACACACCTACCTCAGCAACTGGAGGAACAACAGCTTAGCGTCTCGACAGTTTGAGTTGTGACACAAGTCCTGATTGATCATGTTTACTTCAACCATCTTGCAACTCGCATTACAGATAAACTAATTTTAACCAATTTACAACACTTAAAGCAGTATGGTTTCCTTGGTTACTTTTTGGTCCAATCACAAAGCACAATGCCTGTCCTCGCCCCCTCCCTACATGTCAGCCTATAAATGGCAGATTAAGTTAGGGGACTTGGATAGATCCATTCTAAATAGCCTTGGGTTACACTAAAACAAGCAAAATAACGCAGGAACTAAATTACCTTTGTTTGTGCCTGTGAATGATATCACTCAAAGTCACTTTAATACAGTGTATCGTGAACTGTGCTGTGTGTCTGAGGGTGTGTTTTATGATGCAAAATGATTACATGTTGATTCTGAATGTAGCTCAACCTACAAAAAAAGATCGCATATCAGTTGTTTTCTGTAGCGTTTTTATGCTTTCAGTCATAAAATCTACCCAAATAATGAGACAGACACATAAAAGAGTTAAAGTGTGACACTGAGCGTGTTTACAGTGTGTCAACAGAGACTGAAGTAGTTATGCATTTCTGCATATCTAACACAATAGACTGCATATGAAATATTGACATAGTCACTGCGACGTCTTCCATTTTTTTAAGCCATCTATGAAATGTCACTGTTAGCATTTTGGCCACTGCGTTTTTTTTGGGGGGGTTTTGGCGCCATGACCGACCATAGCTAGAATGCATGCTTTCTTACAGGGTGTAGCCTGGGAGGTAGAGTGGGCCATCCACAAATTGGAAAGTTAGTGGTTCAATCCCTGTCTGGAGACTGAACCACAAGTGTTCTGTGATGCATCCATCAGAATATGTCTGTGAATGTTAGACAGAAAGCACTGCAGCTTGGGTGAATGGATGAATGGGATAAGCATGAGGCATCTTTGAGTGCTCCACTAGCACTATATAAGAGCCAGTCCATTGAAAAAAGCACAACTATAGACTATAGTTTTGCTACTGGCTAATTACTGCCTAACAAATTTGAAGAATATACTTAGTAGCTGTATGTTTGTGACTGTGGGGATGAATTAGCTGTTAGAGCCAGTCTGAAGTGGCCACTTGAGGAACTGCATTTTTACTAGAAGCTGTGTTTATTGTCGACCGGTTATAAACAGGCAACAGTGATGTTTACAACTAAAACCTGCAATTTATATAGTTAAATTCAACATTATAGCGATTTATTTATAACCAGGGATTAAAGTGGGCCTGAATGATCCCGAACAGCATTCCAAATTGCACTGCCTAGACTTTCTAAATCAGCCATGATGGCTCAAGTAGCATCTGCGTATGTTTAGCTAAATTCAGCTGGATAATCCACAGAGACAGTAAATCTCAGAGCAGCAGCAGAGGCACAGGTCAGCTGATTACAGCTTGTATGCAAAGAAAACACATTTACTGGAGCTCACAATACAAATTATTATCCAACTTCCTAAGTTATTCCTTTCCCCACAGCACATCTGATCTTTGGTTTCCTCCACCTTCTAAATCCTTTATAACCTTTATTAAATAAATTTAAATGACTGTAGCAATAGACTTGACACGATCCATGCTACCTCCTTTAACCTCTCCTCTGCAGTAGACATATATTTGCATTTCCATGTTTTCCTTCCATTAGCATGTGTAGTCATGTGAACAAAGTAAGTGGAAATTGTTAACTTTGACACATTTAGTCAACCAAACCTTTATTCTTGTTAGAAAGTGTTTACAAATGATGAATAGAAACAATGTATAAAAAAATGCCTTTTCAACAATTTTCAATACATTGTCAATATATCAATAGATGTAACACTTATAGGAGAAAAAGCTTTTCGTAGAAATTGTTCACATTGGCTTGTTGAAATCTTTTGACCACTTTTCTGTGTGGAATTCCTTCAGTGTTTTCTTGTATGTTTCAAATTCCCCCACAAGTGGGAATCAAACGTCCCCTTTGACTTGGCCATTTTCTTCTCTTTAATCCTTTTTGGTGCATTTGCTTGTGTACTTAGGCTCATTACTGTGTAAAAAGGTCCACTTGTTGTTTAACTGAAACCTTTGGAGAGATGGTTGCAAATTACTCTGTACTTCCAAAAGTATTCCTTGTCTGTCTTCAGATGCTACTCTTCAGATTGCATTCTTAATCATTTGGGTTTAATATGATGTCAGCCAATCCTTTGCGGCTACAGTAGCTTCAACTGTGTTGGAAGGCTTTCCACAAGGTTTAAGAGTGTGTTTATGGTCATTTCACAGCATTCTTCCAGAAGCTCAGGATAAGACCCTGATGTTGGACTAGAAGGCCTGGCTCACAGTCTCGGCTCTAGTTCCTCCCAGAGATGTTCTGTCAGGTTAAAACCAGGACTCTGTGCAGGCCAGTTAAGTTCTTCCAAACTGCACTAGCTTATCCATGTCTTTATGGGCCCTCGCTTTGTGCATTTGTGCAGAGTTATGTTAAAATAGGAAGGGGCCTTTCTCAAACAGTTCTCACAAAGTTGGAAGCATCAGATTGTCCTAAATGTCTTGGTATGGTAAAGCTTTAAGAGTTTTTTTCACTGGACCTAAGGGGCTTAGCCAGGCCACCAGATCAGGTGGTATCCCATCACGGTACCACGCAGGAGTTCACTGACCTCCTGAGATCGACCCATTTTTTCGCAAATGTTTGTCGAAGCAGTCTGTATGCATAGATGCTTGATTTTTATAAGCCTGATCGGAATGACTGAATCCACTGAATTCAAACCTTAAGTGTGTATCTTAAAAATAATTATCGAATATGACACATAATTTATAGTCCAAACAATCACTGAAAGACGCTCAAAGAATTCCATTGTCATATTTCACAGGTAGCATGAGGTTCTTCTTCTAAAAAGCCAATTTTATTCTTTTCCAAATATCTTATGGTTTCCTGGGCAGATACCTTCCTTTTATTTGTCAATGCAGATCATTTTTTCCAGCTTATCATATATGATCAAATTTGTATTTTCACAGATTTTCACTCTTTAAAGAAAAAAATCTTCATGTAACTCCTATCTGCATTTTATTCTTGTAAGTTATGATAATGATAACAAAATATCAAATAAATATATTGTAGATTTGAATACCGTATAGCTGTGAAGGTGAGCTTCAGCATTAAAAATAAATAAGTAATAAAAAAGGATAAGATACAACAGCTTTTTTAGGTTCTATTAGAGTAATGCTCCAAGCATAAAAAGCTGAAAAGGGGCGTATGCACTTGATTTCATAAACACCTAATTTCATAAACCTAATCATAACCATGACACTTGTACACACGTGAGACCTAAATTGCGCTTGCATAGTAATTTGAATAGAAAGAAAAGCACAGAGAACTACACCAACATCTTCTTTTATCAATGTTTATTAATCTTCTTTTTTAGCAGAAAGGATAACGAGTTAAAGCTGATATTTCAGTGACTGCAAATGTTTCGTCACTGCCAAGTAAAACATTTGAGGCTGCAACACGCAGCTCACAGCAACACACGGTCGGGGAGAATTTTGGGATTAAAATGTGCTGTTTTACTTACTTCAGACTGCGAGCAAACGTGTTCAAAATGTGATAGTAATATTTTGTAGAACAGATGCTTGAAAACTACGGTCATCAAAAATTATAGAACAAATACAAGAGAAAGATAAATGGTACTCATGTGGAAGAATATTTGACAGTATTTTCTGGATGCATGACTAAATAATATCTCCTTTCCAAGTCACAGAGAAGTAATCAGGTGCTCCTTCAGCATCTGGCAGAATGATGAATTCCCTCATCGGATCCTTCAGTGAAGTGTTAACGTATTTAACAAATTGCATTCTATCACAGAGACACTGTGGGGAAGGGGTGGCAGCTGGGTAGTTGTGTTGTGGCCTTTGAGCTACTTTTTTCAATTCTTTCTCATTTCTGTTGCTATTAAGCCAACAGCAAGACATCTAAAAAATATGACCTGATGTTTTTTTCTTTTAACATGCAAATGCAGTTTCAAGAGATAATTCCCATATTCATACACATATCAGGAAACTCACACAATCTCTATAGATGGAGTCATAATCACACAATAAAAAATAGTATATTTAAAAGGGTTTATGGATGAAATCAAAGTGGTATTGCGGTACTATCGGGGCGATCGTGGCTCAAGAGTTCGCAGTTCATCTTGTAATCGGAAGGTTGCCGGTTCAAGCCCCGGCTCTGACAGTCTCAGCCGTTGTGTCCTTGGGCAAGACACTTCACCCGTCGCCTACTGGTGGTGGTCAGAGGGCCCGGTGGCGCCAGTGTCCAGCAGCCTCGCCTCTGTCAGTGCGCCTCAGGGTGGCTGTGGCTACAATGTAGCTTGCCATCACCAGTGTGTGAATGGGTGAATGAATGTAGTGTAAAGTGCTTTGGGGTCCTTAGGGACTAGTAAAGCGTTATACAAATACAGGCCATTTACTACTCAGCATATACTTTTTAAACAGTTCATGGCAGTTTGATAGAAACCTTTGCAGATCTGGATGAGCCGTAGCAAAAGTATTGGAGCTTATCACGGCCTTTGCAGCATTGATATTGACCAATATTTTTTTTAAAAACAAAACAATATTATCAACAATATTATCCTTTTAAACAACGTTTACCCTGGAGCATGGAAGGTTTGACAAAAAAGAAAGTAATGGGAAAATGTTAGTAAAAATGTTAGAAAATGTTCCCAGAAAATATTTAACTTAGATGTTAATTAAACATAATTTTTCACTGTCTATTTCAGCAAAAACTCTTACAATTTCTGAGACTGTGCTGTTTATTCTCTCTCTCTCTCTCTCTTGCCTTAAATTCCAGCTGTGCAGAAAGCCCAGTCAGCCCTGACTGGTCAGCTCCCACAAGTCTTCGCAAAAACCCAATCTCTCCAATAAGGATATGTTAAGCAGAGCTGGATATTGCACTCGTATATGGTGCCCACTCACTTCAATATCAAATTGTAAACCTGGCACAAGAGCCAAAAAAAAAAAAATCTAGCCTCTGGGTTTGCATCCACATTGCGTGGCCCACTGCACAACAGGCATTAGTGTTTCCCCCGATGGCCCTGCCTTAATGTTTCCACTCAAACTTTAAACTGGAATCTATTATCAAAGTGCTGGGAAAGTTTTACAAACATGAAATGTTCAGGAATTAAAGATTCATAATAGAAACACTACAAACTGACCTTGTTTGCAGTTTGAGGTATACACAGCTTTTTTTTTTTCAACATAGTGTTTTTTGTTTGAATACTGTGAATGGCCATGGGAAGCAGCAAGGGTATGTGAATAGCATCATAATAACCACTTGCAAAATAAAACCTTCACAAAAGCACATGGGCCCTGTACTATGAATCAAATCCAAAACGCTCAGGAGATGTTTCCTTTATCTGTCCTCACTTGCGCTAAGATCAGTAATCAGGCTAAGTGGTCACACGTCAGTGGTTATATACTCGATAATATAACCAAGGTTTTCCCACTCTAGCTACGAGTGTGTTCTCATGTAAAGTGGTGTTGGTAACATCTGACCAATCACAACCATGGATAAGTTTACTTCAGCAGCAGAGTGAAAAAAAAGAAAGAAGTTAAATTTAATACAGCCTGAAAAGGAACATGGACACTGCAGAGAAATTAGTGCTATGTGTGAATATAGCAGGAGAAGGAGATAAGATAAGATAAGATCATTATTAGCCCCACAGCTTAGAAATTCACAGCATAGTTGACACACCAAGAATAAATAGATACAGCATAGCCTAAGAGCAACAATAGCTGTGTTATACTGGAAGAAAGCTACCAATATTAATAAAGTTTAGCCCACTTGATACTAGAAAGAACAGCTTGCAAAAATGCTGATTGTGTTAACAAAGCTATGAATATCACATGTCTATCATTAAGACAGAGAAGAATCTGACAGATTGCAATTACGGTTACATTAAATTAATATTTAGATGCATGTAAGATCGTAATATAATTTATATAATCGAAGCATAAACATAAAAATCATGTCCTGTTTTATTATCACGTATTAATAGTTATAGAACAATAACATTTCTGTAAAGCTGTTTATAGCGGGGATTTAAAAAAACAATCAAGGGATTTGCATCTAAGAATCCGTATTTATTACTGATGTCGATCATGAAAAGACTTTATATGCTATTTAAAAACAGATCCTAGTATCTGTGTTCAGATGTCCTGAGATCCAGGACTTGGATAAGCCCAAATCCTGTTTTTAACCTGACTTGACCTAAGGTGGTTAAGCGTAGCAAACTGAGTCACCTTTGTGACACACAAAACTCTGGCTTTAAGGTCAACGTAGGTCGCTAACCCATTAATCTGTCTTTGTAGTACAACCATCTGCTGTCCAGTCAGCCCTGAGTGTATAAATAGTCCTGTCTTGCTTTTGTCAAAGTATCTGTTCTGTTCACCGGTTACATGCTCTGTGATCTCCAGTTTTGCCTTGCTTCCCCTGTTCTTTGGATTATTACTTTTCTTTTTCCCCATACTCTGTTTGTACTTCATTACTACCTCTTCCATAAATGTCTTTCTATTTCTAAACACGATAGCTCGACTTTGTAAGGGTGTAGAGTGGGGTCACATTAACAATCCATTAAAATTTGGCATACATCCACCACAATCTTCAAGGTCAACTTAATTAATTCAGAAAAAGACTTAAAACTTGAAAAAAAAATCTAGGATTTTTACAAGTGTGGGTCTATTGTCACTGTATAAAAAGTACCGTTTAAAGATATGAAATATCATATTGCATTTGTCCTCTGAAAGATACCGATGTATGGGGATACTAAATGTCACATTAATTTTTTTCAGACATGTTGTTCCCATCAAAATCAAAATCAACTCGTGTTTTTCACCAAACAGCAAATTGTCGCTTTAATCTCAATGCCTTCTGTGTTCTAGTGTGAATAAAATATCTTTTTATGAGATTTTCTAATCATTGCATTGTGTTTTTACTGTTAAACAGTCTACCAACTTTTTGGATTTGCCGTTGCAACACATCATCACATGAAACTATGCAGTTTTAAACAATATAATCTGATCCTTTATATGATTTTCAAACATATCAGTATATGTGTATCAAAAATCTAATGTATCACCCTGCCCTACACATGCAGTATCCTTTATTTATTTTTTAATTTGACTGTGATTTCTTCAATATGCGACATCCTGTGTGACAGTGGCAAAGACGTGTGGACGACACCCAAACAGATGGCATGATGCATCCAGTCTTTGAGGCATGTTCTTAGCTTTGTCATTAAGCCAGCTAGTTTCTAATCACATGGACTGACTGCAACCCCTCTTGCACACCGCCTTTACACATTTCACACATATTCACTAATGACAGCCTCTTAACAGTGCAGCTTACAAAACGGGAGGGGAGACAAGTAAATCAACTCGGAGTGGGTGGTATGACTTTACTTTGCGGGGACAGAGCCAAAGATGTAGTGAGGATGTGGGGAAGACACGAGGTGCAAGAGAAGCCTCCAAGAAAATGGACATGGACAGAGAGAGAGAGAGAGATTTGGGAGATCTAAAATAATAGTGACATTGTCTCTAGACAGCACTCATTATTTCTCTATTCAGTGAGCCCAGTGCTGAGGGGACATGGCTGAAATACAACTTCAGAATACATTTGACAGCAGGAGCAGAGATGAGGCGGTGGATTTACAGTGCCATACAGTATCAGCATAATATTCAACTCCTGTCATCACAAATCACAGCGCACAGCACACTAGATAAAACCTACAACTTATTTGCAGAGAAGAGATATTTTTCTGTTGGTTTAAAAGGAGAGGTAGGAAAGATAAAGCCCATTTGATTTTGTGCTACAAACATCACGCCAGCGTACGCAATCTCATGCCAAATGATATGTGGGCCATCATGGCACAGACACCTCTCTGAATCTGAACTCACTTCAACAACAATTTGACCTGAGAGTGATCTACATCAACTGCTAACTGAAACAGTGGGCGTAAAAAATACGAAAAAATAATATCAAAAGATTTTTAAAGAAAAAATGAAGGTCTTGTTTAAAGATAGCATCGAAAAAATGTTATTTTCTCCACAGTCAGCACGGTCAGTCATCTGCAGCTCAACGCAAGAGCTACAACGCAAGAGCTACAACGCAAGAGCTACAACGCAAGAGCTACAACGCAAGAGCTACAACGCAAGAGCTACAACGCTTTTAAATGGTCAAGAGATGCTCGGCTCCAAATGCAGGTGACCTTACAATGGTTATGTGACATAGATCACAATTTAAAAACAACAACAACATATGATTAACAAAAAAAAAATAGCTTTAGGACTAATTCCTATAACAGGCTCATGCTTCTGGATTAGTAGCCAACAACTGTAGCAATAGTGTAACTCTATACAGTGGCACAGTTTAACTCCATCTTACCTGAAAACCAAGCAGCTTTTTAGACAAAATGTAAAAAAAATGTGGCTTTTAATTTTTAAGGTCACCTCCACTCTCCCTGTCTCTTGGATGGCTGGAGAGGCATTGAAAGCGCTCTTGTCTTCAGAAGTGCTTAAATGGATCATTGCAGTACAAATACAACAAACATGCTTACTGAACAAATGACTGCTATGAATATTTAGTTGAAGGACCTTGTGGGTAGGCAAGCCTTAGATTTACTGATTTATAATTAAAGATGATGCTGCTGCTCTTTGTGATTTTCATTTCTTGAGCCATGACTGTTCTCTGACTCTGCTTGCAGTTGCTTTTTTGTATTTTTCCAGGAATATATGTGTTTTCCCTGTTTTGGCCTTACATATGTCAGTTATGTAATCCTGTTGCAGCAGCCTGAGAGACTGACTAGGCTGCAGATGAGGGCTGACCAAAATAGGACAGACTCGATTACTATAAACATTTTTCATCATTACTTTGGTATTTTTTTCCCAGTAATTATCAAGATTGTACTATTAGCCAGACTCAAAACAAATCATGGCATCTTTAATGCCAGGCTCCTTTTTTTCTACTTGTATGTGAAGCTATTCTACCCTGACCTTTGTCGTCTTTTTCATTTGTAGTCTAACTTAAACTCGTATATTTAAGTTTGCAGTCTTGCAAATTGCAAACTTTAAATGATAAAAAAAATCAAGTAAACTTGTGCTTAAACCTAAAATAAACCAGGATGAAGAGTTTTGCAGGTACCTAGAACATCCACAACTTCTGTTTTCATATTGTTATCCATCACAAAAATAAATACCAATATATTCTGACCAGTCAGCATGAATATGATAACAGTGACAGCCAGCTGATCTCAGTGCTTTGCAGGAGAGCTGATCTAATTAGCACCATCAAATTACAGCTGATGTTTGTCAGGCTGCTGTAGAAACGTCTCTTCCAGCTCTGTCAGTTTGTCAGGTCTAGATTATATTTTAAGATTGGTCAGATACTCGTTCTACACTTCTGGCGTAGACAGTAAGTTGAAAGAGAAAATTATAGTGACGCACTTCTTGTCTGAAACACATTTTAGGCTGCAAGTAATTACTATTTTCATTATGGCTTAGTACAATGATTATGTTCTCAATTAGGTAATTGTTTGGCCTATTAAAGACGCCAAAAAAAATGCTCATTCCAGTTTCCAAGCTTTCAATGTGATGTCTTAACACATAGTGGTTGGATGCTTCAGTTTATAGGTGCAAATATTCAAGAACCAAAATTGTTGCTGATTAATCAAATGAACTACTTCTTTCAGCTTCAGGGTCATGCACGAAAAGTAAATGCAAGCTTTTTCCCCCGATATAGCAGAGGGCCTCAAAAACAAGAATCCTTCTGAATCATGCAGAAAAACATGCATGTTGTACTCACTAATACACTGTCTTTCTTCCAGTTATATGTTGTGCAAACCCAGAAAGTTATTGTCCTCTTAGATTCACTTTTGTCTTGCTTCATCTTTGTGTCTTTCTTGTAAAGAAGTACTTTGATTACACTATTATTCCACTGATTTGGGATGAAAATGAATGTCACCGTCCGGACAGTAAATAGCACTGAACTATTGAATGTGCCGCTCTGAATGAATAACAATGAAGTACGGGCATAAGATCAAGGAGAGTAGCACTCTGTGAAGACATGAATAAGTAAGTAAAACAAATCTGTATGCTGTAAATGAGTAGGCCATATTAATCAACTAAATGACTGCGTATGAGCTGCCCTTTAAAATCACATCTGTCCCTGGGGAAGTGCTAACTGTTAATATTTAATACATACATGTGTAGTGTCACAAATCAACCTGTCATACAAATTAGTTCAAATTAATTCAATTGGTGGTCAAAAAGCCATCTGATTAATACAAAGTGCTGACGAGTTTTTCTCGTTTTGTAACATAAAGCAGTTTTTCCACTTTTCTTTCCAAACTGCACCATGATGATGATGAAGTATTGCATTTCTGTGCTACCTTAGATATAAACGAAAGGGCAAAGTCATTCTGTGGTTTGTTAAAGTTACCGAGGCACAGGCACTATTAGTGCCAATGGATTGTTTTGTTCCGGCTATACTTTGGTAAGCACCTGAATAGGCCGGGTGTTAAACAGATATTTCTAGCTGGCGTTTAGGTGGCAGCACATCATAAATATGTATGTACCTGAGGTGCTCATGGAAAGCAATAAGACATCATCATCACAGAGATCACCCTGCTGTCACTCCCTTCTGCAGGGCCCATTAATAAACACTGACAATCAGAGCCCTTGACCTGCCCCTGCCACCCTGGAGGGTTGAATGAGAGGAGTGGCCCTATTACCCTGATGCCCCTAAACACTCCTTTTAGGGGTTTGGCTCCAAGGTTCTTTACATTTAGATTAAATTTCTCTGCAACAATTTCTCTGATGCCCATTACCAATTTGCTACAGGAATATACTTTGATGATTATCATTACTTATTAGTTACTTGTGGCAGTCGTGCTGAACTAAAGCGATCGATCGATAGCGAGGTTTTCTCATGACTTGACTTAGATTGACAGATTTCAGATAGAGGATTAATGTGCTAGCACAGTTCCAGGAATAAATGAGAATGTAGAGACAATCACACACACAAAAGATAACATTTAAGCACTGTGTGTGATTTACAGATAGTGGATAGACACATGGATTCTGTCCCATAGAGTGTACTTTTTTAAAGTACACTTTAAAAAAAATCCCTTCAGTACACAGAACTATTTCTGCCATCTGTGTGCACAATGACTCCACGTGCTAGTGGAAACCTGTCAATATATTGTTCATGCTTCAAAGACAAAATCGTCATATCAATGTTAACCAGCAAATACACCACACCTCCATGTCAAATCAGCATCGGACTAGTCAGAGTCTCTTTGGAAACTTTATTTCAGATATCACGGTCCATCTTCATATAAAAGAAAGAGAGTAAAAGCAGCACAAGGATAAAACAAATTCCAAAAGCGAGACTAATATCTGATTCAGAGCAAGTTCAGTTCAGGCCATTGTGACCACGTTTTCAGAATCCCCAAAGGTTGAATCTCTTCATCTGGACGTAACGTTTTCAGTGGGAGAAACGTTTTGTCACTCATCAAAGTGACTTCTTCAGTCTCAGCTGACTGCAGGTTTCCCCGATCTTAAACAATACATTACACAATGACTGAAAGCCCACTGAATGAACAATGGGCTGTGAGGTCAGTTCCTTGATCATTATTGCGCAAATGATGATTTGAGCATGCATCAAGACATTTTCAGAATCAGTCAATGAGCAAATAAATTCATGCATAAAATTTAGGAACATGAATAGTTAAAACACATGTTTTAGTGAGATCTGTTTATTTATTTATTTTTGCTGTAATATAAGTACTGTATACAGAGGAGTACAGTAGGCTCTAAAAAGAACTATTTCACCATCATCTGCACACATGCAGAATTCATGGGTCAGAATTTTTTGCTTGTGCATTCAGTTTACTGCTCTGGTGCTGCACATCACTCCTGGTGATGTGACTCAAAATCTGACTTTAGAATCAGAATCAGAACACTTTATTAGTCACCAGGTTTAGAAGCTGATCGCTCAAACATGATTAAAGGAACAATTTGTTTCTGATCCTTCTTAGCTGTTCTTACTTCTTCTTCTTTAATGCTTTAGAAAAAGCGTCCATACACAAATTGAAAAGAACCAACTCTCCTTAACAGTGATGCTATTTTTGGATTCATTTATACTCTTTTCTCGGTCCTCTGTTTGTTGCCCTTTCTTCTTTGGCTCGTTGACCCTCTGCAGATTTTCACTTCTTCTTTTTCTTCACCCCAAAGCTTGCTGTTGGTTTTTCCATTTCCTCTGCTGTGTTTGTTATGGTCACTTTCCTTTTCATGTTTAATACAAGCCAGGAAACTATGATATGACTCACGAACACCACCCCCCGCCATTGAGTGCGTCATTGGTGTCTTTGATTTTACATGTTTATGCTCAGTTGCTTGGGAACACACGTATGATCGTATCTCTCAGCCAGCACATCCAGAAAGCGGTCACAATCAAATGTTTCAGAAAAAGCAGAACAAAAACTAAATACTGGATTTAAAAAGATTTATTTTCTTTTACATTTTAAACATATACATCGATCACATAGATGTGATTTTACCAGTTTAACTGTGCTACATTCATGGGTGACTTTATGATAGAGGCAGGAATAATGTTTGAATTCCACAGCAAAATTCAACACTGCATTTCCATTCACTCCAGGGCAGCAAGTGTCTATCCAGGTTTAAGCAAGTAGCCTTTATGACGAGACAGGCAAGATTTTGCCTCTAGGTAGCAAACGCATTGGTGAATGAACAGGAGGGCTGTCACACCTAGCTGTTCTCCTCGGCCTGTCTAAGAGGATTAACCTTTGTTTATCCTTACCTCCACTCGTAGGGCTTCCACAGCAAGCCAAGAGCCCCTGGGAGCACTGTTAGCATCATCACCATCTTCCTCATACCTCCACCTACTTCTCACCATCTCTACAAGATGTTTCGTAGATGTGATTTGTGATTAAAATTACTGCAAGTAAATTAAAGATGGATTTTAAGTTCTCTAAATATAACATAAGTAATTGATATACACTACATGGACAAAGGTATTGAGCCTCACTTTTTAATCTGTGAATACAGGGGCTTTTGGTCTCACTGCCACAAGGATATAAAACCAAACACCTAGTAATGCAGTCTGTCTTTATATATATAGTTGCGAAAGAATGGGTTGTTGTAAAAAGCTCACTGAATTTGAGTGTGGTACTGTAACAGGATGCCGCCCCTGCAACAAGTCAGTTCATGGAAAGTCTTCCTTCCGAGGTATGCCATGATCAGCTGAGGTATTAGAGGTATTTTTGCAAAGTGGGAGCTTTTAGGAACCACAGCAAGTTAGCCCGTAAGTGTCACACCACATAAAGTTACAGCTGAGGTGCATAGTGTACAAAAGCTCCAAATCTCCTCTGACATTAACATCAGCACAAAAACTCTGTGCTGGAAGCTTCATGCCATCGTTTTCCATGGCCGAGCAGCTCCTGTTCTGTATTTTTTTTTACTTAGTTTTATTTATTTTGCTGTATTCAAACAAATAGTTGATTCTGTTTGAAACTGTGCCCACAGACAGTTTATGGTTTCAGTTTAAAAGCAAGATAAAAAGAAAATAAAGATTTTTTAAAAAGTGTTCCAAGTAACGATTTTTCCACTCCTCATTAGGAGCCAGTTAATTCCCTTTAAGGGGTGTCAGGAGAGATTTGTCACATTTAAACCTCTAACGTTTAGTGTGGGGTTCTCGTTGGCACTGAAATATGTGAAATATATGCAAAAAATTTAAAGAACTCTTCAAGGCCCTCAAGAAAAAGATGCCTATGAGTGTGGTAAGGGATTTTAAAACACCTCCGTATTACTTTAAATCAACAAGTGCTAATAAAGGTCCAGTTCCAAAGTAGGACACAACAATCCCAGAACATCAAACCAGTAACTGCTGATATCTTCTTTTCAAGTCTGTCAATTTACTTGTTTGCAAATCTACAATAAACTTCCTTTAGATTCCCTCAGCTTGCCTTTTTCCTAGCCGTATGACTGTACAGAACAAGATTTAGTGCATACAATCAAAGTAATTTTATATCTTAAGTTGTAAAACTTTGAACAGATATAAGTTAACAGGCCAGAGCTTTTGTTTAGATGACTGTTTCCACTTCAAACAGATGGAACCACAAAGAAAGCAAAACAGAGACAGAGAGATCTCCAACATGTTAAAAAAATACTATAAAAAATAACCACCAAACATTTACTGAGAGGTGCAAAACTTCTGCAAGGCAGAGCTTTGTGTGTAACAGTATGCACCTTTGTTTTGATTGTTTTTAGAGACATTGGTAATTCTTCATATGTTTAAGACAGACTTGCATTGTCTAATAATATCGCAAGTCATCCCTCCATGCATTTTATCCCTAACTAGCCACACTCACGTCCATAACCAAGTTGGAGACAGCAATCACACTAATATGCAGGTCTCCTGAAGGACACCCGAACAGGCACAGGAAGAATGTGGAAAACCCACAGAGTCTCCAGATTCCAACCGAGACAAGGCGCCAGTGCTAACCTTTGCACCATCATTCCACCCAATTACATAGGCATGACTAGTTTTAACAACAATCTCAGATTAAGTATTTTAACAATGTTATAAATCCTATGAAGATAATAATAAATATTTCCTACAGGAAGACCCATGGTACAAAGTCTAAGTGCTGCAGCTGTAAATTACTACATAATTAATGCCACCATATAATGCTCACTTAATTTTTAAGTGTGCTGCAACCCAGATAAAGACCTGAAGTAAAGTTGTTGGTGGGCAAGTGTGTTGATTTAAACAAAAAAAGAAAGAAAAACAGGGACTTTTTTAACGTTGCTTTGAAATGATAGATTCAAAAGTACAGGTTTTGTGTAACACCTACAATTTCACGCATTTTACTATGAAAATAGGCCAACCACTACAAGTTATCTTTTATGAGGGCTACTACATCTACTTCATCTGTGCTTTACGAGTCTGACTATGATATCTGTGAGGAATTCTTTTTAATAAATTAACTAGCAATGGACTTGAGACGACAATTCCACGGAGGTACCACTTGTCTTTTAGCTTCAGTTCGCTCTCGTTCCTATTAAGCTGTGATTTATAGGTTCATAAGCATAATTGCTGAAGGGCAGCTGCTCCACTGCATGATTCAACTGAGTTTTCAGGGTGTCAACTGCATCACCTGCTGTTCTGCTTGGAACTAGACATCACAGGTAGGAGGCTTCTGATGAATAACATAATGCACAGCCTGGCTGCAGTCGAGAAAAAACACAGCACGAAATGACTCAAACTGAAGAGGAAGAGGGAAAAAAAAATCAACAGAGTGGCTGCTTTCATTTCATGCAAGTCATCAGATATGAAGACTGGACCCCCTGCTTAAGCCTTGTGACTTAAAGAAGTAATTAATGAAATTGCTGGATGCGTTCTAATAGTAGGAGCAGAATACAGGAGATGACAGCCTGCTGCGCGCTCGCCTATTAATACAGGTGCACATTTAGAAATATCAAATAGGACCTTTGTGTTAAGGTTTGCATTACCTTGCAACTGCTGGCAGCTCAACGGCCTTAAAATGTTTGCCTCGTTTTGCATTTCAAATGCAATCATGGATAATTCTGTCGCAATTTATTTGAGTGACAGCATGACGGTGGAGTAATGACTGTGAAAGAGCAGTTCATCACGTCGTATCTTCATATTCCAAATTACAGACATAATCCAGAAATCCAGAGTGTGGCAGTCCAAATTTTGGATCATTTCACTGTTTTGAATATTCCAACAATTTAAGGGTTTACTTGCAGCCAAACTAACAATTGCAAACTAAATCTTCAGCCCGTGAACTAGATTTTTTTCAGCTCTTTTTGACCGAAATGATAAAGCATAAAAAATTAAAAAATAAAAATTAAAGGAATATGACAGAGTTTTTTTTTCTTGGGCCAAAAATAAAAAGAAGAAATTCAGATTTACTAGATGGTTAGATATTCCTATACATATAACTTCTTGAACATATTGGCATAGAGTTACTTTTAAATGACCTTCCCGTGAGAGCTGTAAACTTGTGTGCTCGCTGCCCTTTTTCTTGCATTACATCAGTTAAAGCACGCAAAACAAGAAAAGGTCATTTTCTGCCTTACTTTTTCAGTGCACGAGGAATGCTAAGAAAAGCTTTGCAATATCAGTAAGTAGTAAGTAGTACCCACAGTGTAGGCTTTAAAAATGTATCTTAATGCAGAATTTAATTTAATTTGGTAAAAAACAAAATAACCATGACTACTCTAATGCCACAATCATTCAGAGCATCTCCAGTTGATTACCTTATTTCAGCTTATAGTAGTTGAGGTGATGTCTACTTAAAAGTTAATTAGACAGATATTGCTATTATTTCAATGGACAGTCAATTGTGATAATATTGGCATACTGACTTTTTAAAATATAAATGATTAGATTTGTTCTAAATAAACATTTAAATCAAGACATCTCTCTTCTGAAACACATCACATGTACAAATGCATAGTTTGTACAGACATATTTTTGTACCCACTCATCTATTATTGCTATTGACTGCTTTTCCAATTTATGGAGGCAATGACAACTTAGAGCGTGTCTTAGCCTAGAAAGGTCACCTGCCTATCACAGAGCTAATACAGAAAGACAGACAAGTCTTTCATGACTGTGGGAGGAAGCGAGCATACATGGAAAGAACCTGTGAAGACACGAGGAGACAACACAGGGGAGCTGTATATGCACCAAAATCTGAGGAATGTTTAGAGCACATTGTTGAATCTACGGCACTTCTAAAGACAAAAGACGTCCAACCCATCAGTAACAGAGTGTATCTGGTGTACCCAATGAAGTGGCCAGTGACTGTATAAACTTCTGAAAGTATTTAAACGCCAAGTCAACTCCACTTACTCCAGCACAAAGAGCATAAGAATGTTTATGTAGTTATATAATATAAATAACAGCTTTAGATTTGCTGACAGAGATAACAAAGGCATGTTAATATCTTGCACACAGTTCTGGATCCATTATGACAGAAGTTATTTATCACTGGCAAAAGGATAGCAGCACAGTACTGCAGCACATCTTGGAAAGATAACAATTATAATAGTTTATTCAGTGGAGTGAAAACAATAATGACTGCACAGACACAAGAAGACAAACGGGGTACTGTGAAATGTGTACATTTAACAGCAAGAGCACTGCCTGATTTTCCCTTTCAGTAAATAATTTTGATTTCTGAAGTCCACAATGTATTATTTAATGACAGCAGTCTATTAGCATCGGTGATTGTTACTAGGTCTGTATTATTTTTGCAATCCAAAATAAGAAAAGGACAAAAAAAAGCCTCAGAATTGCACAGAGCATCTTCAATTTAACACTTCTCATCTATTGATTAGTGGACATCACAGCCTTGTGTTTAAACAATAATTGATTTGTTTCCACACTGTGTGTCTGAAATCATTGATTTGAACACTTTGGCAGCTGCTATTGTACTGCACTAATCGGTTTGCAGTGTGGGGGTGTCAAAATGTTATTATGAATGAAAAATCAAAGGAGGATAAGCTGCACGACGCTTTCTGTGTGATAGCCACTATTTTAACGATGCCATTTTACGACGGGAGATCTGAAATGATGGATACGATACTCAGACTTTAGTAGGTGGTGGTGGTAGTGGTGGAGGCCAAGTTATTGCTTTTTTCCTTCATGTCAAATGAGAATTGCCATACTTAATATTACATTGTGATTTTTCAAATGGAAAGCTTTTGCTGTGTGCTGTCCAGTTTTGTCTAGATGGCTGCACTGACTGTATTCTGACTGGATGACATTTTTCCGTTTCTATTTAAATATGCAGTAACTGATCTTTTTTATTTCTTATCTAGAGGTAACAGATTGCTGATGTTGTTAGGTTGGAGAAACAGGTAGTCTGCCATGACTTTTAAAGGGGTTAGGAATCTGCTTCCTCTGGTTAAACATGGTGCCATAAATACAATAGTTCTCATTCACAGTGATGCAACACATCTGTATATAAACTTAGGTTACCTTTCTTGATAAGCATCTGCTGCTAGACATGACACTGCAAGGTTTAAGGAATAAATAGTTTTAGCAAAATTCCAGACAATTAAAAGAACACAGATCAGTTTTCAATACTTAGCATAAAAAAGACATACATACAGGAGTATCTTATTGAATCATTCATTAGGTTACTTCCATCCTTGCTAGATGATATCACTTACAGTCTAATTTCAATCATATGGGTGCTGGATGATATGGATTTTTTTGTCAGCAAAAGTAGTGAATCTCATGTCGGTGTGATAGATTAGGTGCTGCTCATCCTCCAGTTGATTCCTTTGCTGTTCTGTTACAGTTTCTGGAGATATGTGTCTTTTCTAGCCTCCTCTTTAGACACCATTGTTTTTGTTTCTTTACTTTTTTTTCCTCCTTCATCCTGTAAATGGAGGCAGATTGAAAGTATCGAGCATGAGTGTAGCTGTGTGTAATATTTCTCTGCATATACTACTGAATAATGCTTCGTGACAGTGAACAAAAACAGTAAAGAGAGAAAGCAGCTGTC
This sequence comes from Pundamilia nyererei, assembly GCF_000239375.1. Lineage (NCBI taxonomy): Eukaryota > Metazoa > Chordata > Actinopteri > Cichliformes > Cichlidae > Pundamilia > Pundamilia nyererei. The sequence continues at coordinate 240,376 of NW_005187564.1, forward strand.
ATGCAATCAAAAATGTTTCATTCTTGCTTGCATATGCAGTTTGCATTCACCTTAGTGAGCATTCAAGAATTACTTGAAAGTTCCTTAAATAAATCTTAACCACATAACTCCGTTCGGACGGCATCGGAGTAACTAAGTTGTGGATATGGTGATGGAAGAGAACTGTGACAGCTGTGGAGACCAATAACAGTTCACAGTGTTATTGCGCACAACTTAAACGTGCAAGCTGGCATTCAGTAAATTAAACATTTTGAGTCATAACTGAAATAATCTCATTAATCTTGAAAATAAATTGATCTTGTAATTAATTTATTTTCAAGATTAATCAATTTTCAGTCTTTGTTTAATTCTTTCCATCCCCCTTTTTTTCCATTTTGAAATGTCACACAACAGGGTGTTATTACAGCTCCACTAAATTACACTCGGCATAGACACTTCAGTCACCGTTGTAATATTTAGACACATAACAGTGCCTAAGGTTGTATTCTGCACTACAAACAAGGCCGCCCGATGAGTGCTAAAAGTGCTTCATTCATTCATCACATGGACTTTTTGGTAGCATGATGCTGCACAGTGATATATAAAAATACTACTGAGATTGGATGGTTTGATGCTTAATTAGAAACTGACACTCAACCACCAAATTTGTCTTTTATTTGACTTAAAGAAACCCATGACAGGCAAAGCCCTTTGATATGTAGCAGCAAATCTTCTGTAAAATTCAGTTTGATCAGATCAAGTTCACTTCTTTGATTTTAAGGAAAGAAATCCTCTCAAACCCAAACACTTGTACTCAAAAGGTGGCCATATTTTACATAAAATAAGCATTTCATTCTAGTTGCATGTTTGTGTTTTGACAACAAAGCTCTTCATCCTCTCCGAGCTTACCTACTGGCACACGATTTAAAGAAGGATAGTTTAAGCATTCGAAATATATACAACATTGTCATATTATTCTTGGAGTAAAAGGGGAGTGTCAGATAACTAAAGAAGGAACAACTTAAGAAAAAACCCATCTAGTAAATTAGACTTTATTCCACTTCGTCAATACAGTGCAGGTTGTGGAGAAATTACACCTTGTACCACTGATTCCATCGGTATGAATTTGGCACTTCTGCCGGTTTACAGTTGTAAGGGAGTAAGGATGTCCCTGTATCATTATCCCCATTGTCAGCTGCAACCCTGCCATATATGATGCAACAGACATAAGGCACAAGAAAGGATGAATCATAGCAACACCATGCAATTTGTGTTTGTCACTTGTGTTTTAATGACTGAAAACAGTCTGGATTTTAAAGGTTATCTGCTGAGTTTGACATCCAGCCTATGCATTTATGCTTTCCTAAGTAAGAATGCCCTGTAATGCATCAAATGTTTAAAATTCCCATCTTACTCTTGCAAACATCCATAAAATGAAGGTACATCAAATACTTAAAAGTAAGTGTACCATTTAATTTGAAGCTCATGCTTTTGATCACCAGTTCCTAAATTTCAAGAGTGCTTTCTGTGACACTGTGAAGAAACTCAACATTAAGAGTCTTCCTCTGTCACAATTTAAAGCACGCTGGAATGGCTTTCCTCTCTGCTCTTGCCAGTGCTCTGTTCTTTAGTTTAAATTGGAACATTTTCCACAGAGATCTGGCCTTTGTGGAGCTGAGCCCTGAAAACATTAGCTGATTATAAAACAGGATTGCGGTGCAAAAATGAACTAAGTTCTGAGGTTAACCTCCTGAAGTCCTGCACATCTTAAAAGAAAACCCATCAGTCTAGACTTAGACCAATGTGACAAATTAGAGGAAAACCAATCACTTTTATTGGCATGGTTTAGGCCCCCTTCTCCCCTTTAAGGAAGGGTCACTGTAAAGCCATACAAAGTTGCTCTGAGTGATGACCTTTATCCATTGTAAACCTGACAGGTCTCCTCTATGATGACAATGCCCCCATCCACTGTGCACAAGAGGGCCAGTGAATTGCTTGATGAAAATGAACCTGAATTATATCCAGTCAACATATCTCAACCCAAATAAATGGCGCTCTACCCTACCATCATCAGAACATCATGTGATTAACATATTCATAGCTAGCTTTAATATGCAGGCCAATCACAAAAATACACCACTAGGGGTGTAAAGCTTTACAAGTGATCTACTAACAATGTGCTAAATTATACACTAAGATGCAGCCGGTGTTCTTAAATAGTGACGATCGTAATCTACCAAGAGCAACACAGCTTAGTGCCAAAGAAAATGTGACATAACTAGCAAAATATGTTTCTACACAACAAGATGCTACAAGAAGATAAATGAGAGACGACCAAAGGACACTGATATGTTTAAATAGAAGGGTGAAGCTTCCAAGGAAAAAGGATCACAGAAACTCACACAGAAGATAGAGACTGGTTAGTGTCCCACTGGCATCCACAGGTTGC
>NW_005187564.1:243001-280938 GCF_000239375.1 Pundamilia nyererei
ATTGTAGCCACAGCCACCCTGGGGCGCACTGACGGAGGCAAGGCTGCCGGACACTGGCGCCACCGGGCCCAAGGACACAACGACCGAGACTGTCCAAGCCGGCGCTCGAACCGGTAACCTTCCGATTACAAGGCGAACTCCCAACTCTTGAGCCACGGTCGCCCCCACGATTTAGTTGGCGAGTGGTTGCTGTCAGACGAATAGGCACAAAAATGTATGCACTGCAGTGCAGCACCTAAAAATCTCCTTGGCAATACCCTTTGCTTCTTGCAGGGTATTGCCATCACACGTAGTTTGAGTGGAAAATGCTGACTTGTATGCATATGCTTGCCCACTGCTCGACAAGAGGTAGTGAACTTGAAAACATGTGATGCAAACTATAAACAGAGACCATTCGTCTGAAAGGTAAAAGTTGCTTCTATTGAAACATGTTGATTTGCAGCCATTTATGTCACATTTTCAAGTTTCACTACTGCTCAGCGAGTACTTTGCTACTGCAGACAGAGTTTCTCCCAGCGCAGATAACTTAGTGCATTCATAATTATAAGACAATTAATAATGGGCCCAGAGCAATTTTCATATCACAACATATTTCCATGATAAATGATGATGTACGAAATGTTTGCAGCACAAGTGTTTGCACTGACTACATTTCAAATGAGACTTTGAACATCAGGAAGAAAATTCATTATGTTTTTAGTGAATGACAGTTGTTTTGCCAAATTTGTGTCATTAATGACAGGACTGCTGATTAGCAATTACTGCAATGACAGCATTTACACACTCTTCCATCACTGCTGCTCAGGGTAACGTGGTGAGACTTTGTAAATCTAAAATTTAGCTCTTCTTAGACTCTGTCAGGACAAATAAATATACATGCTTATATGGCCTCTTCCAGTTATCTCTTGTTTTATTTTAAATGCAGCATTTTTTGATGTATTAAAGCCAATAATTCCTTTTTTTTTTCTTTTTTTTTTAAAGTTTGGATACTCAGGAGCACACATGTCTACGCTATTCAAGAAAAGTATCTAAAAGAGAGATAACCCCAATCTTGATGTAGGGTTTGACTATTCAAAGGGTTTTATGAAAGTGGGTTACAGGGATGGTTGGTATAGCCTTAAAAAGAACATGGTGTGTTTAGGGTTGGTTTTTCTTTTACCCAAAGAAGTCTTTATAGACATCTCTTGCAGTTTCTGCTGTTTGCATTTGTTAGCAACTGTGGAAAAAGCCAAATTAACAGATGAAAAAGACTATTTCATCATACAGCACTGCAGACAGCAGCTCTAAAATGACTTAACTGCTTTGCATGATGTTAATAAAATGTGACTGTCCCTGAGCTGTATTTTCACAAATCACACACGGCTATTCCGAATTTGAGAGCACACTATATATTTTTTTGGGGGGGGGGATGCTCCCAGTGGCATGTTTCCATTGCCTTGGCTGTGATTGCCGCATTCCCCTGGCAGCTGGGAATTGCAATGTGCTTACTTTTTGAGGACCAGAGAGTGTACAAACAGTCAACTGCAACCTGCTCTTAGAAGAGGAAGTCACTAATTTGCAATGAGCCAAAAAGGATGTGCATCTTGTGTTGACAAAACGCATCTGCACTGCAGAAAGCATTTGTAATACCATAATTCAGGCAAGTTGTCTGGTCAACAACTGAGCAAAGAGCACAAACAGCATCCAGCAAATTTCTGGCAAAAATGTTTATACAAATATGAGTCTAATTCAGACTTGCAAAGATAATTTTCACTTCTGTTGTATTTTAAGCGTTCTCTATTTTGAAGCCTGTCCGTGAAGCCTGCATTTTAATGCAGCCTCGATGCAGCAACAGTACACTCAAATATTTGAGCTGATAGGAGAAAAACAAAACATGTTTGGCCTTCTTTCTGTCATGCAATTCCACTCATTCTAGACCTTGAAAAAAACATTTCAACACAAACACAGTTATTAGTGTTTTTAAAGACGGGCATTATAGTTTGAAAATCATCTTCAATGACACATAGCAAAGCAATGCAAAGATTCCAACCATTGAGTAAAATTATTACAAATACACGCTTAGACAAAGAAATAGGTTAGACAGACACACAATGCCAAAATACCTGTGTGTACATCAAAACAATGAAAAAAAAATCGTTTAATCTTAATATAAGCTTATATATCTCAGAAAACTACAAATGTTAAAGCTACCAGTTCACTCAATTCTTGGGATTCAAAGCCTCATGTCTGAAGTTTGCTCTGATACACCGGTAATCATCCACCGTCATTATCAGCTTAAATCAGGGTACTCTATAGAAAATAAAGTTTTAGTGCTTTTAACAGCTGGTTGATCACAGCGTGATAAGCTATCACAGATAAAAACCTTTCACAGCACTTTACCTCGTGCCTAGGTGTTGCTTCTAATAGTTTGTGATTTTATTTCATTTTCAATTTCTAGACCTGAGGTTCTCAAAGTGTGTCCTGTGGTCCAACGGCAGGCTTTGGTAACTTGAGCACAACAAGAAAACATTGTACTATGGTACATTTCCTTTATCCACAGCATTTGTCTTCAATTTCAACTCATCCCACTTACTTAGTGGACCAGAGGAATAAAAATAACCAACATAAACACTTAAGAGTGTGTGGTTTTTTGTGTATTACTCATGTGTGGTCCTCAGACTTACATAAAGTGATTGAAATTTTGACAACTCCTGTTCTGGACGATCCAAATAATTAGACAGCAACAGGTCATTTATTATTGATGAATTTATGGGTTATCTTTAAATTAATCAATATAAAAAGTGTCACTGTTTTGTCACTTTAAATTGCTCTTTGTGTTAATATTAGAAACCCCCAAATCACAAAGGTAATCAGTTCATATTAAAGTGAACAAAGATTCAAATCGCTGTGGGTGAATTAGTATTGATCTGTAAAAGTAATTTCAGCATGAACGAACAGATAAGAATCCCTCCAATACCTGATCCTAAACATGCATTTAAAAGACAAAGTGCACCGCTGAGGTAATCTCAGTAAAAACAGGAAAACAACCAAATATAGCGAAAGTGAAGCCACCCTAATCTCTGAAAGCACATTCAGGTTATTCATTGTTAGGAAGCTAATTCTCGTTGGAAATGTACAACTCAGCAGGGCAGTTTTTTTAAACTACCGCTTATTACAGAAGATTCAAAGGCTCAAAAATAAAGAGAATTTCTGAACAAAGGTGATCCAAAGTGGATTAAAAGGCCACCTGCACCATTAACATGAACAAGTAGGAAGGATGGCCACAGGCTAGCCTGCCAGCACCACTTGAGTTTGGTGAAACGGTGGAAAAAAGCTGGTTTTAATGCTTTTTTATTGATTCGCTTATCTTTAATTACACTTAATAACATGAATTTGGGGAAATTGTTGTTGGCTCAGGTGTGGGATTTAATTACTGCTCAGTCAAATCTGGGTAAATCCAGGTTCATTGCTTCAATATTCATTCACACACACACAACACTGCCGCTATTAGATTACTGACAGAACTCAATCTTTGACACAATCATGGACTCCAATTAAAATAAGTAAAATATATAAAGATGACTAAACCTACTAAAATGCAAATTTTACATTGTCGAAATCTTTGTCGATTAGATTGTAATTTCCCAATATTACATGCCACCACCACATAAGTTGCCCTTTGAAGGCTGTAGTCTTTTTTTCATGTACTGTATATCTATGAGAACAGGTTGGTTACGGGTTTGGTTTGTTGGTGCTCCATGTGTTATCTGTTTGGGGTAATTCAGCACATTATAACCACTCCCTGAAAGTTTATTGCTGCCAAAGTCACTTAGAAATGGGTTTGGATATAATACTTTGGTTTACGTGCCAATATATTTCCCTTTTTTCGTTTTCTACAATCTGAATTAATTAAACGTTACACAGTTGAAAGCCTTGTTGTATTGAATCAAGGTCTACAGAGGGATTTCAAACTGAAGTTCTATTAATTTAATTGACAGGGACAATTATTTTTACAATTATTTTGCTAAGAGCTAATGCAAACTATCTGCTTTTAATGAAATTACTTCACATATTTCTTCTCTGGATTAAGCAGAGAATGAGTCATGATTTCAAACTTCTAACAGCAGAGGATGTGCTTGGACTGTTTGGAGGGTTATGTGCACAGGATTAAAGTCACTGGCCAGTGGAAGCAGTATTAAAAATCACAAGGACTTAGCTACTGAAAAAAATTTCCCAAATGGATGAATCTTAAATGCAGATACAGGTGTCAAAACGTACACTTGCTTTCATACGAGCAGACTACAGGTCAGACAGAAATCTTAAGTAAGCAAAGAGAGGAGCCAGTCCGAGCTGTAATGAGTGAGCATATGTCTGTACATGCATCGCTGGTCATGATGCGATCAGTGAAATTAAACTTGGAGTCAATAGACATGATCAAATTGTCTCTAATCTGACAGGCTCATTCATCACCCAGTGGCACATTCCCTCCCGTCAGTGCCAGCCTTTCAATCTGTTCTGCAGCACTGCACTGACTGAAATATGACAAGTACGGGACAGTGAGACTTTTTTTTATCTAAATCACAATTAACTTTGAAAAAATCTCAGTATTTTAAGTATTATTTAGTTGTTAACTTGAATTTACGGAAGCCCTTTCCTGTGATCCGTCACAGTTATGTAGAAGCACTGACAGGGTGACAATAAAAAATGAATGAAGAATTCTATTTAATTGACTTTTACTGATTATTTTTATCTCATTTACTTGTGCCAACAGCAAATAGGCCACTTACGCGAACCTGTTTGCTGGGTCTGCCTCAACCTGTAACAATTACAAGAAGTAAAATATGTATTAGTAAGCTAAACAGTAAAAGAGCTATAAATTATTGAATAGCCCTAATGATAATTTCTTCCACTTACAGAGAATTAGATTGTCTGCCATCGTGCATTCGGTTTGTGCTTTGGAGATTAATTCCTAACCCAAACCAGGTGATGCAAAGCTCCACATAAACAATAGTTATCAAATAATTTACTTACACCCCTTATATCCTAATTAGGGATGTTTACTTTGGCAATAATCATTTTCAATTTCACGCCATTTTAACTTGAAGTTAATTAAAACAAGGTTGTTCATTAGCATGGTTCCAGACCCTTTCCCTAGCCACTGCACCTGCACCATAATGCAATGCAAATAGGTAGCAGGGGAAAACCTAAGTGCTTTCACATTTCCTTCAAGGAAATAATGAAATGGTCAGAAAAGAAAAAGGAAAAAACAAACCATTAATTCCACAAATGCTCTCGCAAATGGAAAAACACTGGTTAATTTATGCTCTGTGTTAAGTGGACATATTTATAAAGAAATGCGCTCCGTAATGCGGCTCTAACGCGAATTTCTTTTCTCCGCCGTAGTAATAAAAAAATATGCTAATTTTTATGTTGCAATGCAGCACACTTCTAGCCCTTCAGTTCACAACTGCCCTGGCACTACAACATCATCATGCAGATGACAGGCACAGGAACAATCGGCTGCTTATCAACATTTTAAATGAAATACTCTCCAGACAGTTGTGTTTGTTCCATGAAAAATAACCCAATTAAAAGAGGCTTGACAAATGACCTTTCTGAAGGTAAAAATAATGACTGGCCCGTAAATAATTCTACCAAAGTACAACACTAAGGTTCCATGACTTCAGGCACCACTCATATTAGTTCTGCTTTGAAATGACAAACCATGATACAGGGTATAGCTGCACAGTTTTCACTTCAAAATTTCAGACTTTCCTGACTCACATCTCCACACTGATCAACATCTGCATAGAAGAGACAACTTACTGTAGGTGCTGTAGTGTTTGGTGGAAATAAAACCAGAATAACACCTTTTACATTTTAATTTCACATTTTAAAATGCCTGTATGTTACATTTTAACTATTTAGGTATTTATGCTGCCAAATATATTCTGGAGGACTGAAACTATAAAATCAAAATAAAAACAGGAAGCATGTTATATTTTGCTTCCTGGTGCTACCTTTTCTTCCATAACGTGGAAACCATGCCCCCACCCACACACACTCTCATGAAGGCTCTTCCAATCTCTTAAATCCACCTTGGAGGAGATAAGGAGAGTGCTTCTGGAGGAGCTAAGAGTTAGGGAACATAGGTATATCCTAAGCTGAAATCTTTTATCGAGTTGCATGAACTGCGTATGCTGCACTTCCACATGTAACACAGTTTATTCGCACTGTGAATAAACTGCTTGTGGGGTCGTATATCGGGATAATTGGCAGCTTCAGCCCTTGTATCTCTTTCTCGCATCCTCACTGGTAGGCGTTAAAGCATGATTAAGACATGCAAGTGAAGGAAGTGCAGAAGCAAGCTAGCACAAAAAAAGCACCCGGTACATAAAAACACGAGACAAATATGGAAAACTAATGTTCGAGGCAGCTTTGGTCTAAATTATACAAAGCAATGAACCTAAACTTTTATAGCACAACATTTTCTTCAAGTTGGATAAATTGTGAGCAACCCATGAAAAAGGAACATCTCTCCCTTAAGTGGAAGTTAACTAAATGATGCTACTATTTAGTCACTCTGGAGACGTTTAGCTAAAAGCGTTGTGTGAGTACGTTGCCTTTCCAGGGGCTTGGAGAGCGATGTGGTGAATATAATTGTGTCTGGCCTGGCAACTGTCTGGCTTCTCACACATTTTTGTCCTTTACGCCATAAATTCTAAGTAATGTACATATCTCCACACACACCTGCACAGTTGTAGCCCACTCTGTCATTTTTTCAGTACAGACTTAAGAAATAACATAAATATTTTATCAGTGAGTGAATGAGATGAATGTACTTACTTTTGTATATTACAGACAAATGTAATGGGATTACAGCAGTGTCTTACTTTTTTAGGTTTCCCCTATATTTTCTTTTAAGCTAATTTGGTTGCCGATGTCTGGATTTGGTCCTACTATAAGGCAGCTGGGGCAGAGCAAAACTCAGCGAGCAAGGCAGGCACAAGTAGGAAGAGAGGGCGATATGGTGAACAGGAAAAAGGACAACTAGAGAAACAAAAAGCTAATTACACCAGAGCAACTGGGAACTGGTAAAAATAATAAGGGGCAGGAACAATTAGAAGATGGCAAATAAAAATACCACAGGAAGTGGTAACGAATAGGGATAGGTGAACTGACACAGAGGAGATCTTTGTTATATGAATGACACTTTCTCTTACTTCTATTTCCATTACACAGACGTCATACCCACACATATCTACATGAAAGCGCGTCCTTCTTCTTAGAGGTCAGCCGCAATAGAATAGGACATCAATCTCCTTGCAACTAGAAGAAAAAAGAAAACAAATTAGTGATTGGCTGAGTATAGCATTTTTTTTCACATTTAGCAACAAATTGTAAGTAGTTGGAGGGCCTAACTGGTCAGTCAGACACTGAGCATGCAACATCCTCAATGTTCCAGTCACAGGATGATTGTGCAAGTCACCTGGTGGGAGACAACTTGTCTCCAAACAGTTGCAGTCTGACTCAGATTCACTGGCAAAGTTTTGCGGACAACAAAGGAGACAGACTTTGAACACATTCTAATCTTTGTTGATAAGAGCAACTCGTCTGCAACAAATCTCTTTGCAAAAAGTGACTCAGCTGAACTGGCTGCCAGCTAGTTTTATTCTGGTCTATTTAAAAAAAAACAAAAAAAAACAAGGTTACCAAACGCTTGTGTCATTTTGTAGTTAAATCGCTGTGCCTCAAAACATTTGTGCACAATGTGGATCTCAAATTCATGTGAATGTGGATGCAACACTTAGTTTGAACGTTCACAAAGGTATATAGACAGATTTCTCATTTATCACATTTAATCACCATATTATCACAAACACATTGTATGTACTTGCCACCTCGAGCTTATTCAATCTCAAACTGAAAGCAGACTAACTCAGTTGCATTGCTAAATTATTGCCATTGTGACGCTCTGAAGGGAGCTGTTGACAGCAAGCGGTTGCAGACCGGATCCCTGCAGCCTCTAATCTCTGTTTTCCAGAGTGTGACTGTAGCAGAAAATCCACCTTGATGAAGTCGAGGACAGAGGAGGCTTCTGGACTAGCAGAGCTTGAGAAAGCACAGGTGTATCCTACAGAGGTGTTTTATCAAGTGACATGAACTATATATGCCACAGCCCCCTACGTAAGACAGTTTATTTTCATAGTGCTTGCTCTTAAGGTTGCATATAGGGACAGCTTCACACCGTTCTATATCTTTCTCATAACTTGGCTGGTAGGTTCTCAAGTGTGACAAAGAGACACAAATGAAGGCAGCGGCAAGTCAAGCCAGCATAATGAAAATTATCCATATGTAAAAAATGGGAAGTACAGAAGACAAAGGGGAAAAGAGAGAAACAGAAGATAAACAGTTATGGTTACAACAGTGACATTAATATGTTTTTGTCACTCTTTTTTTCTCTCTCTTTAAAATTGTATTTTTACACAAAAAGATTAACATATTGCAATGCCGACATCAGCATAAAACATCAACGTTTTAAGGGGTTGTGCTCTCCGAGTGCTCGTGTTTTTGTCCAGACATGACCTTTTCCATACTTTTCCATATCGTGGAAGAAACTTAATGAAATGAGCACCCCTCAGTTCTTTTAGCTAGGCTGCAGCACAAAATCCAATATCTTCAAAAACAAATTAATATTTTATGTACAGTTTGTTAAGGTCTCTCAAAACCTGAGGTGTCTACACAGTCGGAAAAGATACCTGACTGGATTATGAAGTACAGTAAAGTATTCTGAAATACTTGAGTAAAATAGATTTTCCAGTAAGGTTTAAGGCCTTTATAAGTTGGTAACAGTGACGCAACAAAGGCTGTTTGTTTCTTCAACAACTTCATATCTTCACATCATATCTGACTCGAGACAATCTATTGATGCATTTTATAACATCCCTCTTTGCTAGTGTTAAAAAACCTCCCACTTCTACACAACAATGAGGATGGGTTTTTTGTATTTATAGCTAAAAGAATTGACAACAGAGCCATAAAGATGCCCTTTCACTTCCCCATATCTAAGAGTTGAACATTAAAAGCTTTTTAAAGTAATTACCTTGTGGACCTGCCTTTTGTAAATTAACTATGCATATATGCTACCTGAATAAAATTTAATCTTATCCCTGCAGTGGGGTTCAGGTTTCCATAGCAGGTTGGTTTACTGTAATCTGGTCCTATTTGAAAACAACATAATGAACTGTCACCCCTCCTACGTTTGTGATAAAGTGTGTTTTGGTGCAGCGGAGAAGAAGAAGTGAGGACACCAATGGACACTACATTATTACTTTATTTCAGCTTGCACATGTTTTGTCATATACTAGCATTAATCTTCAATTTTAGAAATAGCACTGTGGCTATAATACGGCCCATTTCATGGCGTGGTGTGTATTTCTTTGGAGGGGCGGTAAACCGTCAACACTGAGTTGTGGTTTGTGCAACGTGCAACACTGCAGTCATCCTCACTATGATATGTTTCCTTTCTATGTAGCAGCCACGCATGGCGTCAATGTCTTCATTAACCGAGCAAAGGAATCCTACTTCCCTTTGAGGCAAGTCTTGTTCACAGTGTGAAGAGTGGGGGTGGGGGACCTCTGGTGTTTCACAGCCCATGGCTTCACAGACCATGCTCCTTGATTGATGTTTTTATAAGTAAGACCTTGCACTGCTTTCCCCCTGGGCTGTGCCTATGCTTCCTGGCATCAATCACATATCATTTCCATTCTTGCGCCTTTGCCTGACAGAAATACTGTAAAGGTGATCTATGCGTGTGTGTGTTAAGTAATTATTAAGTGTCCAGCTACATTAATAAATCATTCACATGATACCACCACCTTATTTCGAACCTCAATTCTATGCCTCATTCCCACTCGTTTCTTTACATTTTCTTCACTGCCCTCTGAAACAATATCAAAGCTGCAAAAGAGCTAGCCATTTCTCTTTTTCTGGAGTACAGTTGGCTTCTAGGGGACTTCTAATTGCAGTGCAACTGCCTGAGTGAGGGAAAATGTGTCTATTGGACATGTTAGGAGGCCTTGGACTGCTTTGTCGTTAATGAGATGGCTACCATCAATCAAGAGCTGTGGGAGATGACTGTAAATAAGGCTTTAATCACGGGAGGTGCATGTTGACAGACGGATTCCTGGCCCACTTTACTTCCTCACATTTGACTTGTGTAAACACATGTCAAAGTGACAGAGGTTAAGGTTTGGGGTGAATTTGGCTATAATAATGTTCTCATTATAATGAATGCAGAGAGAATAATTTAGCAAATTCTGTTGCTTGCTTTTTTTGGAGCGCCGAAGCTGGAACTTATGGGAAACTTTAACATCAGCTCAATCACGTTTTTGTTATTCTATGTGTGATATCGGCTGTCAAATTTGCATCAAAATGTAGACAAATGCACTGTTCACATGTAAGATAATCTATGTAAGCAGCTCTGTAAACATGTGTAATATAACAAGGTTCAAGGTTACATTATTTTACACCCGTAGGTAAATTTGCTTTGCAGAAAATGATAGCATATAACACCCCAAATTAAACTGTCCTATTGGTCCACCTCATGTACTTTAAATTATAGAAAGAGACATTCTGGGTTTTGTTTGGTTTGGGTTTTTTAAGCTAACAAGTCTTGAATTTCTGATGTTAAATTATTTGATTTATTTATTTATTTAATTTGTACAATCACCCCGGCTGATTCTTTGACACACTTCACTTTTTGCAAGATCAAAACACAGCTGTAGCCGAGAGAAAAGATGTTTCGCTCTGTCAGGGTTGTTGGGACTAGAAAAAGTCTCAGGCTACTTGAACTTTAGTGGAGGGTTTCGTAAGTGGCTACCGTCATTACTGTTCGATGCAATTAGAGGCTCCCTGTGCAAAGCCAAGCTATCATTAAAGAGAAAAGAGCAGAAACAGAAAGGAGTGGAATTTTTTTTAACAATCCATTAACGTTTGCCTAAACACCAATCATTAGAGTTATTTCAGGACGTCTAGTCAAATACAATGTATGTGGTTAAGCTATAGCTTTCATTCAATTCTCTTATATAAATGTGCCTACTTATAAATGTTATTACTTCACTAAATAGTGCTATTCCCAACAAAGAAACTGAGGGTTAGCACCATGTCTACTGCAGAATTGGACATTTTAATCACATCTCTCATTTGTTCACCTCACATATCTGATATATATACTCCACTATTGAAAATGATGATTAAAACAGTGAGTGTTATTAGATGAGAGGGGATTGCTTTAAACAATAGAGAGGAAATCTTATTACTCCAGATGGCCAGTCCATCCCTGCTGTCGGGTCTTCAATGACACCAATTGTTTTGTAACAATTGAGCATTCAAAGTTTGGGGATATTTTAGATTTGGAGTTTTCAAAGTTATGTTGAAAACAGGTGGAAAAATGTGTAACTAACAGACCTGTGCAACTTTGACAACAGCTATTTGTTCTCGACTGAAGACTGGGTCAGTGCATCTCCAAAAATGGCAGGGCTTGTGGGATGCTTCCAGTCAGCACTGGTGAGTCCTCCTTATAGTCATCCAGGGAGACATGTTGTAAGGTTTTATGCACTACTGAACTTAAAGGAACTGCTGCAAACATCTTCATGCCAGATCAATCAGGGCACCTTAAGAGGTGTTGTAGAGCCCGTGCCTCAGTAATTTGTTGTTTTGCCATCAAATATTAAGCAGTTGAGGTCATTATGTTTTGGCTCATCAGTGTATGATTTATAGCTGGAAACAGCCAATGTCCAACTCTATTTTTAAAGGCTTGTTCCCACTTGAGAATGTTTTGGGTGTTTTTTTTTTCTTTCATATTTTAAAATTCTGCTACATGAAAGTTGCAAGTTTGTGTCCAGATATATTTATAAAAAGACAGATTGTGACCCGAACTGACACTTTGTCTGCACCTCACACCAGGGGGGACCTTCGTTTTTGCTCTAACCACATGCTTGTTAGCGATCTCTCTTACTGTACAATAATGGCCTTTGAGACTTAGTTCAGATAGGTCACCTACAGCAATTTCTGTGTTGCAAAGCCCAAAAAGCCTGCTGTAAAACAGTCGCCCATATGCTTACAGCACTCAGCGGTCCACTCACTTTTGTTATTTAGCCGCTTGAGAGCTTCACTGAAGTTTACACATTGCTGCTAATTTACTACAAAATTTAGAGACAAAACAAACTAATCTTGTTGAGGTAAGTACAGTCAAGTGCTGGAATGGGCTGTTAGGCAGGTGACTGGACAAGAAGGCAAGGCAAGGCAATTTTATTTGTTTAGCACACTTTCAGCACAAGGCAATTCAAGGTGCTTTACATGATTAAAATAAAACACAAAAAATAACACAAAAAAACACTATAAAAGTAAAATACAAGAAAACATTTACAAGAAAGCATTTACAATAAAACAGTAATCAAGACAATAATTTATATGAAAAAAATAAAACAAACAGGTAGAGAGCCATAATAGGATCAGTTACTCATAAGCAAGTCTAAATAAGTAAGTTTTAATTTTAGACTTAAGAGTTCAGTGTCTCTGCAGCTTTGCATTCTCCCAATAGTGTGTTCCAGATGTGAGGAGCATAGAAACTAAAAGCTGCTTCTCCATGTTTAGTTCTGGTTCAAGGGACGGTCAATAAACGAGAGCTGGAGGACCTGACTGATCTAGATGGTTTGTACCATGATAGCAGATCCCTAATGTACTCTGGTGCTAACCCATTCAAATTATAAACAACAATACAACTTATAATCAGAGACAGAGCCGATAATAAAACATTAGTGATTAAAGATACAAAAAGCACTTTAAAGTCTATTCTCTGAGCTACTGGGAGCCAGTGTAATGACTTTAGAACTGGAGTAATGTGCTCTATTTTCTTGGTTCTAGTGAGAACACGAGCAGCAGCGTTCTGAATCAGCTGCACTTGTCTAATTGATTTTTTGGGTAAACCCGTGAAGATACTGTTACAGTAATCAAGGCGGCTAGAGATACATGCATGGATGAGTTTTTCTAGGTCTCCTTGTGTCATCAGTCCTTTAATCCTAGAAATGTTCCTCAGGTGATAGAAGGCTGACTTTGTCATAACGTTTAACGGGCCCTGGAGGTTCAGGTCTGAGTCCATTATTACACCTAAATTTCTGGCCTGATCGGTAGTTTCTAGTTGGACCAGTTTGAGCTGATTACTGATATTTAATAGATCTTTTTTGGGTCCAAAGATAAGTACTTCAGTTTTGTTATTGTTCAGCTGAAGGAAATTATGAGACATCCAATTATTAATTTGGATAGGTTCAATATCACCTGGTGACACTGAGATATAAAGTTGAGTATCGTCATAATTGTGGTAGTTAATATTATTGATGGTTATAATCTGGCTTAACAGGAGCATGTAAATGCTAAATAAGAGGGACCCTAGGATGGAACCCTGGGGGACCCCGCATGTGATTTCTAGATTTTGTGATGAAAAATTGGCTAATTGACACATAGAAGTTCCTGTTCTTAAGGTAGGACTTGAACCAGTCGAGTGCTGTACCAGAGAGTCCGGCCCAGCTCTCTAGACGTTCCAGTAATATATCATGATCAACGGTGTCAAACGCCGCACTAAGGTCCAGGAGTACCAATACTGTGGATTTCCCACGGTCATACGGATGTCATTAAACACTTTGACAAGGGCTGTCTCGGTGCTGTGGTGCCTACGAAAACCAGACTGATAAATATCAAAGCGGTTGTTCATTATGAGAAAGCTGTTTAACTGCTGGAAAACAGCTTTTTCAAAAATTTTACCGATAAATGGAAGATTAGAGATTGGTCTGTAGTTTTGCACTAATGTGCTGTCTACGTTCTTTTTCTTTAATATTGGTTTGATACCTGCTGTTTTTAAGGCTTTGGGAAAGACACCTGATAGGAGGGATGCGTTAACTATTTGGATCAGATCCTCCCTGAGGACCTTTTTAAGAAAACCTGTCTGTAATATGACAGAGCTTAGATTCTCAATAATTTTATCGAGGCTTGATTGATTTATTGTTTGAAAGTGAGTCATTTTCTCTGCATAAGTGCTAATTGGGCTTAACGTCGGTATTGGGGGTTGAAACTAATGTGCCAATCGATCTTCTGATTTTCAAGATCTTTTCAATAAAGAAGCTGGCAAATTCATTGCAGGCCCTGGTGGAGCTTAGTTCAGGGGCTATTGCCACTGGAGGAGTAGTTAATCTCTCCACTGTAGCAAATAATGTCCTAGCATTATTGTTGGTTCTATGAATAATCTCAGAGAAAAATGACTCCCTTGCATCCTTCAGGGCTAGTTGATACTTATTCAGCCTCTCTTTATATATCTCGCAGTGAACCTGGAGTCGAGTTTTCCGCCATTTTCTCTCAGCACGCCGGCACTCTCTTTTTTCATTACATACCAGTGGATCACTTCTCCACAGAGACTTCTTTTTACTAGAGACAGTTTTAACCTTGAATGGTGCAATCTTATCCATCATGTGTAAGATTTTGGATAGAAAATCATCTGTCAGTTTGTTTACTGAATGTGTGTTGGTGGATGTTGGTGATTTAAACAAGGTGGAAGTGTACATCAGTTTAAAATATTCAGCTGAGTTTTCTTTAAGGAAGCGTTTTTTAACAGTGATCTTACTCTGATTAGGTATATTGGCTAAGATGTTGCTATCAAATGAAATGCAGAAATGATCAGATAATGCAATATCAGTAACGGCAATGTTAGAGATATTTAGATCTTCGCTAATAAGTAGGTCCAGAGTGTGTCTTCGATTATGCGTTGGCTCACTAATGTGCTGGATTAGATCAAAGTTATGGAGGACATCATTTAATGCTTTTGTTCCGCTATTTTGAGGCTTGTCAGTATGAATGTTAAAATCTCCCACAATTGCTATCTGGTCATAGTCTAGACATATTGCAGAGCAAAGGTCATTGAAATCATTAAAAATGTTTGTATTAGATTTTGGTGGTCTATATATGTTTAGAAATAAAACTTTGTTTGGTTCATTTATTTCAGTAGCTAAATATTCAAAGGTGCTGAACTCACCTAGCGATTGCCTTCTGGTCTCACTAATGAAGTGATAATCAGTTGGGCAAGTCTCTATTAATACAGCTTGTTCTGAATTTCCATCTAACGAAGTTTCTGAAAGAAAGAGAACATGTATATCATGTGAAATGATGTAATCATTGATTAGGAGAGACTTCCCTGATAGAGATCTAATATTTAGTGCAGCTGCTTTAATATTTCTTTCAGTGATTGAGAGATTATTTTTGCACCGTATTATATTCAGATTCTGTACTGTTCGATTATAAGTACTTTTAGTGTGTAAGGATCTGTTATAATAACCAGCTTATAATAACTGGTATTTTGCTTTCATATACTGAAAGCAAAATACCATGAAGAACACCATGAATACTTTTGTAACATACACTTAAATCTCTACTGCAGAGGATTCACATTTGCAGTTGTCTAAAGAATCAGTCAGGAAACAAACCGATCCTGATGAAAATGATAATGACTTAGTTTTTTTGTTTTTTTTTGCTTTTTGTTTTTTTACACAAATCAACTCTTTTGTAGCTAAAGTTAACACATTTGTTATACTGTTTAATCACAGATTAAGTACCAATATGGAAAAGAAATAGAAAAAAACGTATAAAAGACTTGCATCAGATGCGGCCTACTTCATGTAGTGAAGCATATAAGGCTTATATGATTTACTCATGAAAGTGGCCACTTTCATATATTGTTTTAGTAAGTATCCAAAACATACAAGGTTCATTTATATAATTTTTCAAGGGATCTTATATCTGTTTTCACCTTTGTATGCTTTTCATACAAGTTTCATATAAGACAGATACAAACTTTATAAGATTTATATATATATTTTCCATATGGGTATCAGACTGAGAAACTGAC
Source organism: Pundamilia nyererei (assembly GCF_000239375.1). Lineage (NCBI taxonomy): Eukaryota > Metazoa > Chordata > Actinopteri > Cichliformes > Cichlidae > Pundamilia > Pundamilia nyererei. The sequence continues at coordinate 258,933 of NW_005187564.1, forward strand.
AGTAGCATTAGTTTGACTTTTCAGACACTGTGATATTTTCCATTTTTAAAATTCAGTACTTGCTGAAAAAACAAAACAAAACAAAAAAAAAATTGTTCATCCATCTGGTTCGTCTGTTAAAATGAAGCGTGCATGACTCCCATGGGGGACAGAAGGCACAGAAGATGTCTGTTTACTTCTGTATTTATGACAATATGCACAGAAACACTGTACATTTCAGTTTCTCAGCGATCAGCTGGCATCTTTTAAAAGAAGCAGTTAAACAGATCTGCACAGAAGCACCCCTGTAGATCACAAAATAAATTTAGAATGATAGTTTTGTTGTTTAAGTCTTCAACTTTTCTTAGGTTTCAACTTACAAAGAAAGAGAGAGAGAGAAAAGAAAAGCATGTTAGTATGAAAGCCACTACAGAGACCTGTCTCACCAGTGAGGAAGTGCCATCACTCATGATCTGATGCAGAAAACCATTTCGGGTCCATTATTTCTCTTCCTTACTACTAAGACTACAGTCTCCACCTTCACTCACCTGAGAAGGCCTGAGCGCCAAACCAAGGATATAAATCTACTTCTGAGCCATGGCAGACAAGGTGAGCGATGTGATACTAATAACACAAAGGGGCTGAGAGAAGAGGTAATGTTGGAAAGGTTGTTGGGCTTTAGTTGGGCTTCATCTGTCTTGTCTCCTCTTTTTGGAAGACATCAACCCAGCACAAAATTGCACTGTTCAGCACAGTTCTGGAAACTTCCACTGTTAATGGTGGGATGGATGGCGCATTTTGCGGCATAAGGAATGAAATCGTTGAATCGTTAGGTCGGTCTTAAGCAAGTATTACATTTTGCTGTGATTTAATTTGCAGTTTTGTTATTTCTGTGTATTTAAATCAGACAAATACAGCAGCTTCCCTTCTCAGGGTCCAAGCTTTGTGAACAATTTAAAAATATTTTCATGCTGTGATTTGACTTTGATTTACCATCAATCCACTTTTACAAAATAGACAGACACATGCATAAATTATATATATATTTATGTGTTTATTTATTTAAAAATGTTATTTAGTTCAGCACACACATTAATGTCAGAAAATAATACACTATAACATACTAGTTGTTATTATAGGTAAGTTTTTATGATTTTTTATTTTATTTTAATATTTTGGGTTGTTTTTTTTTGGTCATTTAAAGGGTTTTTTTGTTGTTGCATATGATTTCTCTTTTTTCTTCTTGTTATGCCTGCGAAGCACTTTGAACCGCACTAACCCCTGTGAAAGCTCTTTGTGAAAGGTACAAACAAAGCTTGATTGACTGATTGACTTCAGAGCAAATTGCACAAATAATATGGCAGGCAAGGTGGGCGACAAGGTGAACTGTTTCATGCGCACCTGATAATGATGCCTAAACGTAAGGTGACAGCGGGATGCTTTTCTTCTAAAAGTTCACTGTCCTGTGACAGGACCCTGTCTCCAATTACAAAACAAAATGCGCTCTTCCATTTCAGTTGTTTTGGGAACTGCCTGTCCCCTCCCATGGCCCTTCTATTCCTGACAGCTGACAGATGTTTCATGGTTTCTTGTGTTAACTCACACTATATCACTTCTTTTAAAGTTCTACCAATGCACTTAAATGGATGGCACTCTGGGGACCAACTCCCACATAGTGTGGGTAAGGAAATAAACCCTGAGCTGCTGGTGATTGCGCCACCAGCAATGTGTCTAATGTCGACGCTTATCAATGGGATTTAACTGAAAATATCACGATACAGGTGAAGAAGAATTTTCCATTTCCCTTATTACTAATTTTTTTTAAAAAAATCTAAACCACAATTGGTTCTTTTCACAGCTCACTGAACTCTGCTGCCTTATCCTCCAGCTGGCCTCTGGTAGAGAAAGAGGCACATTGCACTACAAGGCATCGCCTCAATATTAGTGTCAGTTTAATAGAAATAGGGGGCGGAGGTATTTCAGATGACGAAGAAAATTCAGGAATTTTAAAAACACAGTTATTCCTCAAGGATGAGACAGCCGAGGCTAGTGAAGTTGTTGCTATGCAGGCAGCCCAACACTTACTAATGCCCCAGACCACTTTGGAATTTCTTCTTTAGCTCACACAAACTTTTAATTACATCTCTAATCAACACACAAGTATAATGTCTTCTGATCGCATGCTTTAAGTCTCAGAAATAGCTCCTATTTTCACTTGAGTGCTTTCTGCGTGTACTTATTTTTGTTATCCCAAACAGTTTCTTACTCTTCTGACGATTCAGTTGTTGGTGTTGATTCTCAATCTGTAGCTTTTCTTTCACCACCTGAGCTTCACTGCTGAATTCCTCGACTACTAATGAGGTATTCTCTTAATTACAATTCCTACAATCCAGAGCAACAAAATAGTGATGGATCAAAAACCGGTGGGATAAATGAACACCACATGATTTGAAACAGATGGCTTTTTCAGGAACGTACTAATAGAAATGAAATCTCAAGGCCCACATGTACCACATTAATATTCTAATCAGGGGGGGGCATGGACCACGCTTTACTAATGAAAATTCCTTTAACAAACAATTACAAGAAAAATTTATCATTTTCTTTAATGTTTTAGTTTTCATTTTGCACATGGGACTGAGACATTTCGGAATCTCTCCTCAGCTCAGCCTTATGCAGGAGATCCTTTTTCTGCTGTTGGATTTTATAGACAAATGGAAGTCAGAAAATAGGAAACCTCTCCCTGGGTTCCATTTCATGCATTTAGCTGGTTATTAGACGAGGCCAGGTGGGTTTTTTTAGCCACACAACAGCCTGTGTTTCAAGGTCATAGTTCAGGCTAAGCTCAGCATGACCCCCACTCATGTAAGTGCACTAGGTTTGCTTTATGAAGCGTGTTACTCAATGTGATGGCCACCCTTTGCGATAATGTTGTATACCATTTCTATATAGTAGCCCCTGCTGATGAAGTCTGGTTACCTCTAATTGGCTCCTGCTTGCTGCCCCTGCCTCTATGACCCTTTCATCTTCATTAACATGAAGATGATATTCTCTCTTTATAGACAGACAGTATTCCTCCATCACTCTACATCCTCCTCTGCTCACCCCATGCACTTCTGTCTGCAGAAAGAAAAAAAAAACAGAGAAGCATTGATTTTCTAAAGCTGCCATTTGATGCAGAATGATTTAGCAGCCCCCACACCCCTCCCTTGGTATGAACTCTACGGTTGAGCCTGTCCAGAGCAGGGCAGGGCTGAATAACTCAGACTTGCTGATGGATTTGGATGAGACCTTGTCCGCCCTCCTGTCTCCATAGCAGCATAATGATGGCAGCAGCGCCAGTTATAGTGCACACGATGCAGACAGAGATCCATATAGATAAGAGGAACAAATCACAGCTAGTGTCTTTCAGTGTAAATTAATGTTCATCCCCTTGAATTACACAGCCAACCTGTGCCTTATCCGCAATTATCAACACTCCATGACCACACAAAATCTAGTTCAACTAAAGCAAGAGAATACAAGAGGCCTATCATCAAGTCAAGAGTGTAATCTGATACCATGGTACTAACGCATGAGGATTTACCACCCCTGCAGTCACAAAGTGGAGTTCAACTGTTTTGACAGAGCAGCAGAGATACGTTAAACAACTGCAGACTTATCTAATATATCTGGGTAGGTTTGTTGTTGCACACATAATGTAATAACAGTAAACTTCAAAAAAGTTATAGCATGGCTCTAGACCAGCGGTCCCCAACCCCCGGGTCACAGCCCCGTACCGGTCCATGAATCGTTTGGTACCAGGCAGCGAGAGTTGAGGCTCAGGTGTGAAATTCATGGTTTTCAGGGTTTTTAGCGTTATTTTTTAAAATCATTTTTATCATTAACTCCATTTCCCTGGGTCTTCTTTTGTTGTATTTATCCACGACACCTTTAAAAGGCAGGTCCGTGAAAAAGGAGTTTTTCCTTTCCACTGTTGCCAAGAGCTTGCTAATCACGGTTGCTGGGTTTTCTCTTTACTTTACAACATGAAGTGTGTTGAGGTGACTGTTCTGGTGATTTGGAGCTGTATAAATCCAGTCAAACTGAATTGAATCATTTCATGTGCAGCTAACCTCATTCTACAACTATGTGTAATATGTCATTCATTGGACAGTGATGGACTAAAGAATCCATTTAGCTGTTATCGTGTTTTAAAGAAGCTGTCTATTGGTGATTATTTTGAAAAGTGATTGATGGAGAGCTGACAAGAGGTCCCAGCTCAGACACAACTAATAATAGTGCAGGTGCATGCAGGAAATTGTCGAAAAGAAAAACTGCTTTCAGCCAAAATGGATAGCACAATACCCCAGTTGTGGTATAAAAGATGTTTTGCTGCACTGTTGGCAACTTGGCATGTCCATTGTAGGCAACTCGAAATATTTTACTCGTGTGTGTATGACACTGAGGAGTACAGAGCAGACGTGCACACACTCAAACAGAGGCCAGATGAAAGCAGCAAAACAGTCGAAGGGAATCTCACTCTGAGCTAAAATGATAAATTTGGAAGCGCACAATATCATACACACATTGGTTTTTGGCTTTGTTAGAGAACGCTCTGGACTACATTCTGCAACTTCACTATTGTCTCTTTATAAGTAAAGGGACGGCCAGCACAAACATACGCAGCTGACTGGCAAAAACAATGAACAGTGTAGCACACACAGGGAGACACTGTTACTCCACTGAATCCTGAAATGGCAGATAAAATGTTGGTGTTATAATAACATGCATAACATTCACATTATTACTATTCCAGCCTTTGAAGTTTTACAACTATAAGAAGAAAAACCTTCAGGGTCAGATTAATGACCTGAAACAGCCTCCTGAATAGTTTCAGTGACTGAAAACACACAATGATTGTTATGCTCTATTTTTAATTATTTTGTTAATTAACAACATTTTATTTTAATGTTTCGATACAATATGACCTATTTCGTCAGCCCCGGCTTGTGGCAGAGATTAAGGTATTCTCAGAGAGTTGAGACTTAAGTGCACCACCATGGCGTGAAAATCGGCAGCACCAATACTACCAGTGAAACTCTTTGGCTGGTGGGCTGTTTTGGAGAAAGAGAAATGCGAAAACAAACAACATTTATGCAGTAAAGTGTCACGCGGTATTTCAAAAGCAGAAAGGTCTGAAATATATCAATATCGCCTCTGGATGTCAAAGCTGTTTGGACTTTATCCTTTTTGCTGCTCAACGCAGAGTTTAACATCAGCCAAAGGTGGATGTATGGTGATTTTCCAGTTTAAACACAAGGGAAGGCGAAGGAAGCCTTAGAAATAGGCTCTATTCTTTAGCAGTTTAACATTCTGGGCATGCAGCAGCACAGAGATGAGAGAGAGGCTCAAAAGGTTTAGTTTGGGTTGCAGAATGAAAAAGCATCAATGTGTGTATGTGTGTGTATATGTATATATATAGTAATAAAAATGTTGAGGTTGCTCTCTAATTATTAGAGAAAGGATGGTTCAGTAGGTTTAATAATATTTTCCAAATCAGTTTAGCATGGCTATAAATGAAGCTGACTGCAAGACCGACAATAAGTCATGCAAACCTCATTAGGCTTTTCTTTTTGTGAGTGTGCGTGTGTAGTAGTTATACCATTTAACTATAATGCAGATTATGAGATAATAGCTTATTAAAATTCAAAGTTCACTGTGGTTGTGGAAATTAATTTCAGGTATGGAGCATAGCTTTTTGTAACATTTAAGTTTGCCAGACTTCCTTAATTGCACGACAAACAGAATTAGCCCAGTGGATAAGCTAATATAAAACTGCAGCGCTGTCATTTTCAGGGTGGCTGATGAATGTTGCAAGTAATGTCCACATGATTGTTATAAATGAGACAGTCAGTTTGCTAAAAATATTTTTTATTGTCGGGATTAAGCATTAAATCACCCTGAAATGGCAATATCCTGTGTAATATGGTCTCGTACAATGAAAGGTACAATGATTCTCTATATTTTCTTTAAAATGCTTTCAGTGTGGACTTGAAGGATTAAAATTTGCCACTGAACCAGTCTAATAAACCCCAAAACTTTCCGTTTCATTTACTGTTCACTCAATTTACTATTTAACCTTTTTCACTTTAGAAAATAAAGATCAGAAACTTCATCCACAAAGGCTTTCTTTGGTAAAGTCTATAATTGACAATTATTGCACACTGCTTTGGACAGGTGCAGTTATTTGTTTCATGAAAAAGGACACATGACTGAATAATTGGTAAGCAAGCCTGTTATTATAACTCCTGAAATGCCACAGTGGAAACGCCCTGCCAAACATAAGAGTGGTCATATCCACCCATTTGAAAATGCTAAACTACAATCTTCACAGAGTAACAGAACTTTTTAAATTAAAAAATGTGACGCTACTGCTAAAAGCAAAGCTAAGCAGGGAGAGCAAGAAGACATCACTTTTCATTGTGTTTCAGTCAAAACCTAAAAGGGTAAAAAGAAACCAGCTTGTGCAACAAGAATAGGATCGAGTATCAAGTATACAACATTTTATGGAAATCTAGCTTCTGTCTTGCCTCTTAAACTATAACAACAGAGAAATATAACTATATCACTAAGACCAGAGAAATGACACCTCCACAGAAGCGGCAGTGTGATCTGTGCAGAATACGTCACCCTGCTAACCAAGATACTCGAGGAGAACTTCCTCACATTTAGTTGATGTGAAAGATAATTTAATCCAAATCATAATCTTTTCTGAAACTTACTCGTGTACTTTCATTGCTTAAATCTAACTAAAGCGTGACTAAAAATGTAAACAAAAACACGAAGAATTCCACCCATGGGACATGTACCCTAGTCATCTGAGTGAAAAAGTCATGATTCATTTTCTCTCATGACAAGTGTTCAGCAAGTTGGTGATTTGTCATCCAAATGTCAGTCTAGAATAGAAAATGCAAATGGAAGTGCGCAGTAGTTGTGCCTTTATGAAAAATGATCACCCCTAAAGCTAAAAAGCTAAAAAGGGAATCTTTCTGATGTACTTATATGCGTTTCCAAGTTTAGAGACCTCTACGGTCTTGCTGGCTAGGTGCGTGGGAGGTCTTTTCTCATCTTACTTAATAACGATCTCACTCAAATCACGTCTTCCCTCTTGGAAACACATTTAGAGCTCTTATCCTGTCTGTGATTTTAGCATAGCCGGGGTCTTCGCAGACCATTACTCTTCCTGAGTTTCTGAATCAAGGCTAAGGAGCTGAAAGCCTCTTGTGTGCTGCCAGGTCCTCCAACTGTACATCTCTCTCCATTAGTTGTGTCAGCCTGTCTCTGTCTGATCACGGTAACACACACACACACAAACACACACAGCCATATAAGCATACTAGTAGTGCACATAAACACAGTTGGAGGTTGCAGATGGGCAGTGTCAGATAGCCTTGCTCTGCAAACAAGCTCGGGAGGACGACATCATGCCAAAACAGCTCATTAAACACTATTAGCTTGTCATTTCATCTAAGTAAATCCTTTCTCGATTCCTCTGCTTAGCAAACAGCTTTGGGGTCACAGCTAAAGACGAAGGGAAAAAAAAAGAAAAGCAAATGAAGCAGGGCCACTCGCCCTAATGGTGCTTTTGGGACTGACATAGAGGATAATGTGTTGTCAACGATCAGAGAACAGAATTTCAATCTAATTATACACTGAAGAGCAGTGGATGCAGGATAGTTTGTGCTTTTGAGAACATGCGTCTACCCCCCCCCCCTAAAAACAAAACAAAAAAACAACCAAATAACAACATCCAATGAGCTGTGTAACACAAAAACAGTTATCCAAGTCATGCAAATTACCAATATAGTTACAGGCCAATTGCAGAGTTAATGTTGTGTTGGGAAGCTGTAATAGTTTCAAGAGCACTGAAACAAGATAAACACAAGGATGCAAAAGCTGGTTAGAGACAGCACGTGCAGATGTGCACACAGAAAAGAAATAAAGTCTTCTTGAAGGTCCAAAAAGACTAAATTAAAAAAAAAAAAAACACTCAGTTTTTAAATCAATTGAACTACAGGAAATCTTTGTGGTCATGCACAATATTCTCTAAATTCATTAAATTAGCTTGTCTGGTACCATTTGGCCTTTACTAAGCCTGGTCCTAACTGCTAAATCAGTCTTTGTTAAGATCTGTCTTTATAATGGATGTTACACTGACTCCATCAAGATCAATTAAGTCTTAACTATGCCCAGTCTAAGCAATGCATGTGCATGTAAATACACACACCTATGGCCATTGTCTAACAATATACCGTCATCAGAACATAGTGATTTTAACATGATAGCAAACTAACAGGAAATAAATCAATATTAAATAAAGACAGCCTTATTTAGAAAGCATTGTAAGGAAAAACCAGCTTTAAGCAGCAGAAAGTGGCAGTGGCCATCTGCTCACTTGTGGACACCACAAACAGCTCTTCAGTGAGCTTAAATCGATATTTTACAGATTCAAAACCACTAGTTCAGCTCCTCATTACTGTATACTGTATATCCAGCTGATTGCTTCTGCCTCCACTGTCTAAAAGTCAGTTTGTTCTGAACTCTACATGTGACTGGCAACATTACCTGTGGTGTTACAGGTCCCATAGAAATGGCCAAGATTCTGACTTTGCTCCCGGACTTGACAAGGCAGAGCCTCTTTGGTTAGTCTTGGTGTGAGGAAGGCCTAGATCAGGGGTCTCAAACTCCAGTCCTCGAGGGCCGGTGTCCTGCAACTTTTCCATGTTTCTCTGTTGCAACACACCTGAATACAATTAGTGGGTCATTAGCAAGACTATAGAACTTGACTGCATGCTGAGGTGGCAATTCAGCCATTTGATTCATGTTACAGCAGCTCATGAGTGAATGAACATGACGCAATAAAAGTACTTTTAGAAGTACATTTTTCCAAACACTTACATTTACTTAAAATTACCTGAGTAGGGTTAGGGGTTGCCACTTCAGCATGCAGTCAAGTTCTATACTCTTGCTAATGACCTATTAATTTTATTCAGGAGAGCTTCAACAGGGACACATGGAAAAGTTTCAGGACACCGGCCCTTGAGGACTGGAGTTTGAGACTCCTGGCCTAGATGATGCAACTGGTGGAAGTATTGGGTGGGACTCAGTATACCAAGTTGCAATCAGTTTAAGATAGTGTAAGTCCTGTTAGGATAATTAATTCCTGATGTATATCTTTACAGTAAAAATGCTATTATGCTATCATTCTGTCATTTTATGCAATTCAAAAGATGAAGGATTTTTATTCAGTAAAGCCTGTACAAGTGGTAATGTCTGTAAAATAGTTGGATAGGCACATGATTTAAATCTTCTTGAAAAATCCCTGATGACTCTGACAAGCGTTCAAAGAGAAGCCAAGTGTTTTCACTTGAAATTTGAAGTGCAAAAATCATATATAATACAGCAAAGCCTTTAAAGTAAAGTCTATTATGATCTCACCAGTTTATCTATTTATTTATTCACTCTGACGAACAGGACCAAATGGTGTCATTCAACTTTATTTGAAAAGTTTTTGTCTGGTGCCTCCCTGCAGACGGCTGTATAAATCAATACGGCTCAACAAAGACAGAATATAGCCTAAGTGGGGGCTAAACAGATGATTAATATGTCTCAAGGTTTTTATAAAGGTCAATTTTGTAAAAGTATGCATCGGTTTGAAGCAATTACCACCAGTGATCTGGCTCCACCTGCAAAATTAGAGTTGCTATGGATACTTGCTGAGCAGGAAAGAGTGATGCTTACCCAGCATGACAACATTTTAAATGTATTCATTACATCTGTGTGTACCTGCCAGTGAAGCTGGACACATGGATTTCTTCTGAATATTCAGCAGCAGGATTTTGTTGTATATGTGGTAAACTATGTGCTTTCATTTTGGGAGAGCACATGACATTAACAGACATAATGTTTGTCTGTATATAAAGAATTAGAGGCTTAACTCAAGCACCCAAATCATTATATTTTTATGATGATAAAAAGCAATTCCTATATGATAATATATAGGAATTGCGAATTACAAATCCTGCCCCGATATGGCTGGCCAAATATTTTGGACTGGTTTCACCCCTTTTTTATTATCATAATTATTATTTATTTTATTGATCCGCTATTGCCACCCTACTTCAACCTTGTGTTAGTCAGACTTCGCAGGTCTGACCCATGGATATTACAGGCAACTAAAACTACACTAAAAACTAAAACCACATATTTAAAAAAGCATTATAGTTAACTAAAATAATAACGTTAAAAAAATGATTTTTTTTTTCATATAGAGTTAAAATATAGAGCTAATAGTTTTATCATCTGTAAGTCTGGCAAAACAAAATTGTTATCACAAATTATCTGATGAACCATTGATGGACATATTTTTTTAAACTTTGGGTGTCAAGACAACTGTTTTCAAAAAACTATGTTTTATTATAATAACTCTAATGAGTTTCCAAAATCTTGCCTCTGACATACGTCCTCCATACAATAAATAAACAGAAACTATTTTTTTCCCCAATAATAACAAAAAATGCTAAAATAGGAAAATAAAGTCTGGACAGTAACTGAAACTAAACTGAATTAAAACCAATAAGCTCGAATGAAAGAAAAGGAAAAAAACGTCTAATGCAAATGCAAAACTAATAAATCTGACCTGAGCTTTAATTTAATCTCTCACTTTCAAAGTTTCATAACTATATCTTGCACACAGCTGTGACGGGATGCTCAAAGAACACTTCATTAGTTAACTAGGACCAGCGTGTCTTGTAAAAACACCAACCTACACTGAAGTCATTTGTTTGTTTTCAAAACCAAAGCAAATTCAAGCTGAACATTAAAATTGGTCAATTAAGTAATTATTAATGTAGTGCCACATGTAGCACCTCATAGCCAATGCCATGTTTATTCTTCCCTCAGCACGCTCACACTTCTAACTTCATTTCTAAAATGACTAGATTTTCTTGCACTAACAAACCTGTCTCAAGTGATTTAATACACAGTAAATCAAATTTCCTAGTGTCACATATTGCTCAGGGATGACAAACCTTACATCTTTCCTCTTCACACATTCTGAAATTGTTTCACAGATAATCAGTAACTCATCAGTGTCCCCATGTTCACCGAATCAGTGATCAAATCAGTATTTGAAATTGAATTTAGTGGTTCACCCCGAGTCAACTACAAAAAAGTTTGACTCTCCAAGAGGGTGTGTTCACACACTGTCTAAAAGACAGATGTAGAATCTGAATGTGAAAAGTGGACTCTATGCAAAATTGCCAGGAACCTGAATTCTTTCTATTGGCCACAAGGAGGCAACTCCTCTACTTTCGAAAAGGAAGTCCAGTTGTATCGAAGCCTACAGGAAAATGATCCTTCATCTCTCTTGCCCAGTAGCCTGTCCAGTTTCGCTCATTGCCAGAGTGTTAAGTGCGCTTGCCTACCTTTCAAGCTGACTTCAAATGAGATCATATCGTCTCAGTAAATTATAATTACATTATTGATCAATAATCAGTGGGTAATTTAAAGGGTAAAATGTGAAATATTCAAACATTCAAGCTTGGTTTAATTGCAGCTTATGCAATGTGGAAAAAGCATTTTTCACATCACAGATACTAATCTGTTGAATGTTGTATATTAGTTAATGATGTTCGAACTGTTCTATCAGAGTCACCATCTTTCATTATATAATACGGTTTTATAAATGCATATTGCAGAGAAAGTAAGAAGAATAAAAAAAGCTGGCACACAATTTTCATCTGAGTAATTGAAGGTTTGGTAACTTCACATTAAGAACCAAAAGGTAAATTACAACCCACAGACCACAAGGTCAGAGAAGCAAATACCCATGTACTATATTTAAACATGGGAAGTGTCGAGCAACATACTCTCCCTGGCTCGGGGGGAGTATAAGATGCGACTTCTCCAAAGTAATAATTTAAACTTACAATTTTTCCACTTTATACTTGGCCCTAAAGGGTGACACCTCCATGCATCACTGTAATTCTTTCTCTGAAATATCTGCTGCTGTGTTTTGCAAACTTTTTAACATCTTTTAATTAAATTAAGTAAGCAAAAAAGCACAGATTTTTATAAGACTTTTTACCTGGTTTCAGAGTGTGGCAAAATATAACACTTTCCTCAGTGTTATATTTTTAAGATATGGCTGTCATCCACATGATTTGCAAAACTGTCATTGTCAGTAAGATTTTAGCAGATATTAACATGGGGTTGTGACAAATATGATGATAAACCGAATCCCTTTCAGACTAAGATATCTCAGAGCAGTGACACTGCCTTCTAAGTGAGAAGGGTTTTAATTAAACCCACAAAGACAGAACCTATTGATAAAGTTTTCACAACTTAATGCCCTGTGAGTTGCTGCCGTGGATGTGAGGAGGTTCGTGGGACTATTTACACCATAGGGGCTCAGTTAATCTTCCTTGATGCTCTTAGATCTCTAATCAAATGGGAAGAGATTGTAAATACCACAGAATAATCCACCCAACCTTTGTGGTGAAGAGTCAGATGACTTTCAGAGTTTACACACAGAGTTCATCCGAACAAATTGGGCTTAGAGCATATGTAGTAAATACTCATTTGGGACTATTAGTTTGGTTACTAAGTGCTGCTAAAAACCCATTCATTAGAAAAAGCAAATCTCATATGGTGCATTTGCATTTTTTTTTTTGTTTATCTCACCACTTATTTGTTATGTTATTGTAGGTATGAGTTGAGTAGATTGAGTAAAATACAATGAGGTACCAACCATACAATTAGTTTAGTGGATAGGACTGCAGGCACAGAATAAGTATTGGGGAAACAAATCCCATAGTAGCTGAGTAACCTTTTTTTTTTAACTGCTTCTCAAGCAATAGCTCTCGTCAATTAGATTTCCCATTTTAAACTAATTTAGCACCACCCCCGTGCATACTTTGGTGCACTATGCTTTAATACTATTTCCAGAAGTTGATATGTTTCTCCTCTCTAATGTTCTCCTTTTGATATACAAATATTTTAATCTGCAAAAAAAAAAAAATTAGATGTGGAAGTTTTCCATGCAAAACTGATTTTCATAAAAGCTACAGACTTAAAAGAATCATCAGAACTTACTGTATTACAATTCCTCCACATAAGTAGTGATTATCAAATGAAAAATGTATCCAGCAAGAACTAAGGTAAAACAAAGAACTTTATGGTTAAATGTGGCTTGTAATTTAAAGAACTTGGAGTGATCAGGAAGATCAAAAAAGGTTAAATAAAAGATACTCCAGTTTATTCCACTAGGTGAATTTCAGTAATTGGACACACAAAGGATGTGGCACTGGTGAGAGGTAAACTGTACTAGCAGACTGGTGCAGCTGATAGATAAAATACTTCTCTGCACAGAATGGGAGCAATATGGCCTTATAAATATACAAAGATATGACATTTTGACTTTGAAAGTAGCTTCAACACAAGAAATTCTGATGCTCCAGAATATACAAAATGCACCCAGCACAGGTCTGATACAACTAACTACAAATACAATGGAGAAATGGGGAAATTCTACAGTACGATGCAGATATTAAACAGAAAAAAAAAATCCGCTTTGATGTCTAGTTACTGTCTTCGCAGATAAAAAAGTCTCCGTGAGCTTGACGAAATTGAGGCAATGTGCATGTCCTCGCTATACTGGAAGAAAAGGTGTGTATATAACTCTACTGTCCATCTCTTATGAAACCAATCACACTCTGAAACCAGGTAAAAAATTAGGGGTGAAAGTCTTTGATTCTTCAATACACTGTGGTTTATATGCATATTTCTTGGTTTATTCATATCTCCCATACAACTGTGAGAGCCTTAAGGCCAAAACCTCTACTGAAAGGATTAAGTTCAAAGGCAAGCGAGAAAATTACTCACAGACTCAAAGTCTTCAGCTGTGCAGCTGGTCTTTCCAAAGCGACAAGACTTCACCATGTCCCACAGGCGGTGAGCTGAACGGTCGTACAGCTTTTCCCAGTCAAACTGGCCACAGCATGGAAGCACTGCTTTGGTCCCATTGAGCTATTTCAAAGTTTCCCTATTCATCTCATACACAGAACTTGTGATGTTCCCTGTAAGCTTTGCAGGTATACCCCACATCTCTCTCAGACGTTCTGTGTCGCAGGCAGTGAATTTAGACTTTCTAAGAGGATTTATATTACAGGATGTAATAGCAGGGAAGGTTTTCCCAGAAACTATGATTTCTTCAAGTTTGGTGATATGATGGAACTCAAAGTAGGTAGACAATCCCACTAATGCTGTAGCAGACAAAGAGTAAAAGACACCCAATGAAAGAAAATGTCCAGAGGTAATGGTGGACCCTAGAGGATCCTTTGTCGACAACATTCCCCACACCATGTAGAGAGGTCTCGCTGGCAAATTGCTGCAAACTCCCTTTCCTCTGAACTGATGTCAACATGTTTGGGGCAGGGAGTTGACACTGGGTACGTTTCACCCCAGGCCCTCAATGCTGAATGTGTTATTGTGCAGCTCATAATCATCTAACAAGCCTGAAGTGGAATCTAGTGCTTTTATAGGAAAAAGCGGGTGCTGCACAAAACAAAGAAGGAAGGCATTTCCATTCAAATACATTATCTCTATCCATAACAAAACCTTTTTCATCAACTATCCATCTCACACAAACAGGAAGCCAAGTTCACGTCCACATGGCCCATTATAAAACAAATAAAAGCAAAGTTTATGCAAAATGGAAGTTAATGAACACTCACATTAAAAGCCTTTTTTTTGTCTGAATGAGAGAGGAATTTCTAATGCAACTTGCTCTCACTGGTGTTGATAAAAAGGAAAGATAAAGGTTCACTCGATAGACAATTAAGTATAATTTTTCTGCCAGAGCGGAAATAAATTTGAGGATTCAAAATGTTGTTTTAGTCTGAAAGCACTGTAGCAAAACAAAATTATGCCCTAATTGTTTTCTCTGGAAACAATGGCAGTATAACTCTGTCTTAATGGTTTAGAGAACTAACATGCATTAACATGACTCTATCAGTAGATGCTTGTACACATGTGATTTATAGTTCGTATCCTCTCTGTCCCACTGCCCAACATATGTCAGTATAATTTCTACCATATTTAAGCTGCACATCATGATGCCAATCTCCCATTCCGCCACATCTCGAGGGTGATCTGTTGGATTGAAAACTGGTCACTGTGGAGTCAATTTCAATACAGTGAACCCATTGTGATATTAAAGAAACCAGATTGAGATGATCTGAGCTTGGTGACATGGTGTGTTATCCTGCTGAAAGCCCCCATCACATGACGGGTACAATGTGGTCACAACATGATGAGACTGTCAGAAAAAAATAAAGTGCTTTTACAGGGTGTGGTGTTAAAATGAAAATGGGTTGATACTCAGGGGTGCCAAGAAGATATCTCTTACACCAGCGGTCCCCAACCCCCGGGCCTCGGACCGGTACCGGTCCGTGAGTCGTTTGGTACCGGGCTGCGAGAGTTGAGGCTCAGGTGTGAAATGTATGGTTTTCAGGGTTTTTATCGGTTTTCAGCGTTATTTTGTTATCGTTTTTATCGTTTACTCGGTTTTCCTGGGTCTTTTCACGTGTGTTATGAATAAATCTTTTTTTCGGTACCGGTACTAGTTTTATTTTGTTGTATTTATCCGCGACACCTTAAAGGCCGGTCCGTGAAAATATTGTCAGGCATAAACCGGTCCGTGGCGCAAAAAGGTTGGGGACCGCTGTCTTACACCACTACATCACCACCAGCTGCCTAAACTGCTCATACAATGCAGAATGGATCCAAGTTTTCATATTGTTTACCCCCCAATCTGACACTGCTATCCAAATCTCACAGAGGAAATTGAAATTCAGACCAAGAAATGTTTTCCCAGTCTCCTGCTGTCCAAATTTAATGAGTGAGTTGTAACCTCAGTTTCCTTAGCCCCCAGTGGTGGCAGCCATTGTGTTCTTCTGCCGCTCTATCCTATCTTCTTCAATATCCTGGAAATAGTTGTTTGGAAAAATCCCAATCTCACCAAATCCCAGCATAATCTGAAATACTCAGCCCAGTACATCTAGTACAAAATACTCATCTGTCTCGATAATAAGAAATATCAACATTCATAACTACACATTATAAATTTAAAAGTAGAATGGAGGCAGAGCCTTCAGTTTTCAGACCTTTCTTCTATGGAACCAGCTTCCAGTTTGGATTCGGGAGATGGACACCATCTCTACTTTTAAGATTAGGCTTAAAACGTTCCTTTTTGCTAAAGCATATAGTAAGGGCTGGATCAGGTGACCCTGAATCCTGCCTTAGTTATGCGACAATAGGTGTAGGTTCTGCTGGAGGTTTCTTCCTGTTAAAAGGGAGTTTTCCTTCCCACTGTCACCAAAGTGCTTGCTCATAAGGGGTCACATGATTATTAGGTTTTTCCCTGTATGTATTATTGTAGGGTCTTCCTTACAATATAAAGCGCATTGAGGCCACTGTTGTTGTGATTTGGTGCTCTATAAATAAAACTGAATTGAATAAATTAATAAATGCATTTAATAGCACATTAAGCATTCTTGCTGCTGTGTCATTAAACTGTTTTCACAGTATGAAAACTTTATCAAGTAAAAATTTCAATATAAAAAATAACTAAGTAAGCCAGGATTCACAACTGAAGGAGATAACTGGAATTCAGACATCACTATTGGTATTATTTACAGCTCTAGTTTGCCACTGTGACACCTGAATAAGTAAAAATGTTCATTCCATGTAAGTCCACTAGATTCTAAAAGACATCAAACAAATGAGTCTTTTTTAAATGTGTAGCACCGGCATGAAAAAATATTGTAGGCAGGGACTAAACCATGAACTACACCACAGCCATTACACTTAGATATGTGCATGAGATTTGAGTTAAAACACTGCTTTAACTCAAATCTCATGCACATATCTAAGGCTGACCTGAGTTAAAGTAATGTCTTGTTTTTTATTTACAACAGTAGTCAACTAAATATATCTCTGAACATATCTAAGTAACTTGTAAACCATAATCAACTTTCTAGTAAATGACACTCACTAACCTTTTTAAAAATGAAAAGGACAATGAGCACCCCATCCTTGTACATAACAAGTAGCTGGGTTCTGTCTATGAAGTGTCAAATATGTAGTACATAGCAGAAGCTTAGAGATTTACTGGCACAGAACATGCAGTGACAAGAAAGTGGCTTATTGCAAATGGTAAACACATTTGAGAAGGGTCTCTAATAACAATCCATGAAAATAAGAAAGTACCTGCTTTTGAAATATGCTAGATATTAGATATCAGGTAGGTATCAGCTTTGCAATTACTGTGCTTTAATGCCATTTCCATTAAAAACAGAGATTAAAAACTTCAGTGAATAAAGTTTAGAATGTGGTATTTTGAGCTGATAGCACAGTGTTGTACAGTGGATACATCTAATTTTTACAAACAGTGTGTAGCTAATAATGCTGATACAAAATACTTAGTGGATGTGTTGAACATCAAAATCTGGAATTATCATTTAACCTAAAATCTAAAAAGTGTTATTTGTTTGTATGAAGTCTTGAAAGCTTTCTCAGACCTGTAAACATTCATAAAGTACACGATGTAGACTAAAATAGAGCATGACTGCGATTTAGCCTAATTTACATGTAAATTAAGCTAAATAATTGGTAATTTTATTACCAACAAAGTAATAAAAAATAAAAATAATTCTTGATTCTTGAACTCCAGTAAATTCTATATTCCTGTATCCACTGATCTTTGTGGATTTAGCCATCTGAATTTAACAAGATACAAGAAGATGTTATGTAAGCTAAATGCCTGATTTCCAACCTCTAGGCACTAAAATAGTACATCACTTTAAAATTAATCACATTAATCACATTAAACTAGTATACTCCTCCACTATTTGCCTGGTGTTTTCATGCAACCTCCAATTAGCAGAAATCAGGGTGTTCAAATATGTTTTGCATGATTTTTACAAAACTATTAGGGTCACATCATCTATAGATCTAATATCTGATTTCAAAATGAATGAAGACACTACAAGTGAGCTTTACATTTCCAGTCTCATGTCACTTGTTGAGCTGTGCTTGGCTCTGAAAATAATCTATCATCCTTTTCTCTGTTCTGTTTTTATATTTTTCTTCATCTGTCAGTCCTGTATTAGCATTAACATTTTTGGGGAAACAACTGTACGTTGAGCTCATAGACACATTTTGTGACAAACTGTGCAGAAACACTATGTTTCACTGACATGTTTTACTCTGGTTACTCTGTTTATGCTTGTTCATATTCTGTATTGCTAGCCAGATGCTTAAGCATTGCGAATGCAACTTTACATATGCACCATGAACAGGGGATGTGAAGGATGTGTGGAAGCTATAAGCAGGCCATGGGATGTCATTATTTTCTTATTACTGAGCAAGTATCTCCATGCCATCACTGAAAGCAATGCCAGGCTGCAGCACATGAAAAATTAAGTCGTTCAATAGTAATGTGCATTAACCTGCCTATCAGATTTAATTACTCATTAAATGAAGGTGGCGGCATGCCGTTCCGGATCATTCAGGCCCACTTTAACCCCTGCTTATAGCTCTTTATGGTTAATACTGCATGTCTTAATTAGGAGTTACAGTATATCAGAAAACTCAACTCTGAAAGAAAAAGCTAATGTTTTAGATGCTTTAGAGCTGCAGTGACAAATAAGTGTCACAATGCAGAATGTCAAATCTCAACTTGATGCCAAATTTTCTAACCCATCTGAACTGTACGTCTCCAAGCTTATTAATTCTTATCAATTCTGGCATGTTTTACTGACAACAGGGAATTGCACAACAGTGATGATGAACTCAAACTCTGGACTGTAGAACTGGGGCCTTTTTTTTCTGCTGTTTTCAAACAGTATTCAGAATGAAAGATAATACAAACATTGCTTGTATACGTTTTTTTGTCTCACACAGAAATCTGATCAGTAACAGAGGGTTAGGATAACTAAGAAGGTGACTAAAGCAGAAACAATAACACCCCTGATATCAATAATATTTTATCATTCATTCATATGAAAGCAGTGGTGGTAAAAGTGTTGATTTCTCCAAGTATCGTTCCAGCAAGGCCACATTAAGCGCTTAAGCTTTAACCGAAAAATGAGCAGCCACAGTGACAACACTCATGCATCAGACACCATCGGTGGCAAAACATGAATAACTCATGTATAAACACTTGGTTTTTAAAAGCATACTGAGTTTCCTGTGAAGTTCAGAAGAGCTAAACTACCAATGATGCAGCATGTCAGTGTCTGGACTTTGTAAACAGAGAGATCCCTCATTAGCTTGTGAATTAGTTGACATGGCAAACTGCACACAAGGAAAAAACACAATGATTGATGAGTTCTTAGATTGTTAGACTTTTCTGCTTTAGTTGGGTGATCCACACTTGTTTGTTTGTTTGTTTTTATATACATCCTGTGACCCTTTGAACTTCAAATGAATACCATACAATACTGTCAGCTCAGCTAGCTGGAGGGCACATGCAGACTCACTAATATCTTAGAAATCACTAAACTGCACTCATCTGTATGTGTGTCACACTGTGTGTAAATCTGTCTAAATTATAATTCTACCAGACACAGAACAGCAGGGCAAAAAACGCACTGCAGGAAACCACAATCCTGCCTTCTTTACAGGATACACGCTCTCGGTATAACAATAACACGAAGATTACTACATCATGTTGATTTTTTTTTTAACCCTTGTGTGGTGTTCGTATTTTTGTTACTCAGCCAGTGTTCATGGGTCTGGTGGACCCGCTAGAGTTTTGGCTTTCCAAATTAACACTATCAAACAATTTTATGTTAAATTACTCAACAGATGTTTACTTCATCCCAATTACAAGACATATGAACAGCAAACATGGTTAATTTTTTCCCTTTACCTTTGTTAGATCACATTTATGAATTAATGTGCTTCTCGTTTTTCTTTTATATAAAATGTTATAAATAAATCAGTTATAATCAAGTGGAGTGAGTGGAAAGACAACACATTTACACGTGAAAAAATAATTAATTGTTTAATTTGTCTTTTGAAAAAAACTGAACACGGGTCTCACAGACCCGAACACCATACAAGGGTTAAATAATCTAATAAAGTACATAAGGGCCTATAACACAATGATGTTCTCTCTGTTGCTTCTCATCTACTTTTACGTGGGTCAATTTTCCTTTTGCATTTGTTGATGGTGTCTTTAATTAAAGCTTAAAAGTTTAACGCTTGTCTGATAAATTTCTAGGTCTCAGTCGCTCAGAAATATGTTATCTTTGTAGTGGGTGCATAAGTTAATGCTGCTTAAGATTTGTCATAAAAAGAGCCTAATAGTAGATCACGAAGCAGCATTTTTTACACTTTGACATCTCTCATACAGAACAGTTTCTAACTGTCTGACTGTAAATGTAATCACGATTAAATTCAAGTCCATTCAACAGGGAATGAAGTGAATGTAGTAAAAAAAAAAAAAAAACTGACCGCCCCATTCACAGGTCATTGTAGCAACGTTATAATCAAGATTAATTCAATGTCCACGGCACATTTTTCATTTATTCTGAAACTCCCCAAAGACCTCCATAATAACCTTTTACAGTTTCCATCAAAAATAATCGATATTATAAGAAAAAAAATCCTCCTTGAATAATTCACATGCAGTAAGAGAAAGTTATCTTCCAATGTGGCACTTTCTGCCACACTCATTTCGGTGTTGTTAATTGAGTTTAAAAATTCAGTCTCCTTCTAATTGTTCCCGATAAAGCCTCAGGCTATCTCTCAGTGTCATCACTGATTAGGGATTTAACTCTCTTGCCAAAAACACGAAGAGTCCACTAACATCGATGGCATGTCAATTCTCTTTCAAGGATAGACTCTCTCTTAGACAAATGCAGTGAGTGTTTAACATATTAAAAAATTTCCCTAATACATAATCTCATCTCATATGTTTAATTACCATTACTTCTTTATATTTTTTTGTAGATTGACTGCTTTATGCTTCCCATGTCATTAATGACATCAGCTCACTGATCAACATGAATGTTGTTTGTTATCTAAAATGAGTCACTCACGTTCATGCAAAAACAGCTTCATTTTTACATTTTATTGTTTAATTTATTCAGTGCAGTCATGAGCATACACTGTGGAAGCATAGTCTTTTAAACAAGGAAACAAAGTAGAGAAAAATAATCATCTGTAATCTTCTTAGTGTTTGTTTATCACTGCTACATTGTATAAATATTAAACTCACAGGATGACAATGGATGTTCATTAAACAGCGATAATGATTTTTTTCCCTTTTTTTAATATAGCTCAGTTTGTCCATAATGCACTGAAATTACCCTGAACTAGCTGCGGGGTTTTGTACCTCTTATCTTTCCAAATAGAGTGAAAAACATGTTCTTTTTTATATAATTACTTTCACAAAATTATAACACCCAGCTAATTAATATTTTCGTGTGTGTCATCAGTAATAAAATGATGGATTAGATGGGATTACATTGGGTTGTGGTCTAATAAATTCATGTTTTAAGAGCATTCAGGGATGAGAATACTATTCAAAAATATAGATTCGAAAATGATTTCCATGTAGCCTCCCAGGAAAGACACCACCAAAACATAAAAATTACAGCAAACAGTGGAAATGTGAGGTTCAAGTCCAAGCACGTCCTTTCTCCAGTTTGCACAGTGACGGGTCAAGCCTTGTTTGTGTGTTACATGAAATGACTAAGTCTAATGTAGAATTTCAGTGTATTAGTGAATGGTAAAGGTTTTCATCATTATCAACTTTATCTTCTATTAATTAGAAAAATGGTTCACATACA
The DNA here is from genome assembly GCF_000239375.1 of Pundamilia nyererei. Classification (NCBI taxonomy): domain Eukaryota; kingdom Metazoa; phylum Chordata; class Actinopteri; order Cichliformes; family Cichlidae; genus Pundamilia; species Pundamilia nyererei. The sequence goes on from NW_005187564.1 coordinate 280,817, forward strand.
GTGCCTAACAAATTTAGAAGATAATTTGTCATAAAAACAAATATTTATGTTTTTTATAGCTGAAATTGGACTTTTCTGAGAAGTCAGAGACTAATTTAACCACTTAACCTTTATATTTATTT
>NW_005187564.1:281833-283639 GCF_000239375.1 Pundamilia nyererei
TGCTTGGAGAAAACTCTTCTGAGTTTCTCTGATACCACATGATAGGGTGGGGCCAGGTTTCACAATGAGCTCACCTGAAACCCTGGCTGATGTGACCCACACCTGTTTTCACACCTTGGCTTATGTGATTAGGTAGAGGATCATCAGGGGGTCCTTTGTCCCTCTTTGGGGGGATACTCCCACTGGGTTTAAATATGGGACTGAAGAAGCGTCTCGGATGAGAGGTGAAACATCTTCAAGCAACTTAAGGAAGTCCAGATGCTTTTCTTTCCAAGCTCCTTAATTTTAAGCATTATATTTTTGATCTAACTATTACAGAAACATAAAAACATATTTTGAAATCACCAATACTGTTAATCTAGGGCAACTGTTGCATAAAGCTTAACAACAGTGGTTCTGTTTTTAAAAAGTCACACCTGACTTGACTAATTCAGTGAACGGACATACATTAATGAAAGTACAATAAACAAATGTGGAATTCACATATATATATATAGAAATATTTATAGAAATAAATAAATAAACACAGTTTGTTAAATTATTACGTTATGTCTTAACAGTAGCTTAACCAATATTGCATGAATTACATCATTTTTAAATCCGGTAAATTGCCTCTGCTTCTGCACATCTCCGATAAATTGCAGCAGTAATTTTATGGCCAACCTTTGCAGACAGGTAAGAGCGCGCAGACTGTCATTAGCATCACAGCGCATTCTTTTGTCACACATTAGGTGATCAGTCAAACAGCTCACAGTTCACAGTGAGCATAGACAGATATTAAGAAATATCAAACTTCCTTTCTTGAACGGACATTAACAAATAAATTATTTATTAAAAAAATCGTAACTATAGCATCAAATCACATCTGTCACTTTACATCGTAAGGTAGAGATTCCAACATATTAGAGAAAGAATCCCACCAATCAGACAGCCCACTATGAGCAAACAATCAGTAACAGTGGGAAGGAAAAACTGCTGCAACCTCTGCTAGAACCAGGAAATCTGTCAATACTGGTTGGGGGTTAGGGCAACAGATGCAAGTCTTCAGAGCAGTGGTAGCGTGACTTTCTTTGTATATACCTGAACCTGATTTACCTTTTAATTTTCTTACTTTTCAAAATACATCGTAGGTAAAATACAATCCTTGAAATAGTGATAACACAGTATCCTCAGCAAAGATGAATTAAACAAGTTTTATTTTAATGGAAGTTTACTTCAAGTCTTCAGATTTTTACTGTTTTTTCATCGCGCTTTTCCATTGACTTTACATGTAAACCTGACGCTCTGTTCGCGTCTATCGCGTTCGGTGTGAACACACCGTAAGAGCTTTTTATAGAATAAATTGCATGACTGCAGTGAGAAAGCAGTAACATCACGACAATGTCAGTAGGGACTGGGGAGAGGGTTTTAGGAAGGATTCGAGTGCCTGGTCTTACAACTGCAGCACAGATCATAATAAAATTGCTATTTGCTTGGGTATTACCTTCATGAATGACATCCATATTAATAGGAAGCAAATTCTGCATCTTCAAGTTAGGATTTTAAGGGGGATAAGGGGCGGGGACACCAACTGATGTGCAACTTCTACTAAAGCTTTAGCATAGGAGTAATACTAATGATTCTTGACGCCAACGAGGCTGACAAAGTGGTGTAACAATTTGATTTTTTTTAAAGATAGAATTTCCTATTACTGACATCATTTAGAAACTAGGGTTTGACTCCTGCGTGAGACCGTAATTTTCTTTACTTTTCTTTATTTATGTAACTTTTGTTTTCACTGGCAATTTAGTGTTAGGTTAGGACAAA
>NW_005187564.1:308200-309853 GCF_000239375.1 Pundamilia nyererei
GAAAAAAAATCGTTTCTATTCTATCCTTAAACGACGTCCATCAACAGACGATCACAGTTCTCTAGAAAATAACCTTAGCAATGACCCGAATCCAATCCACTGGAAGACATAATTGTTTCTGTTGTCAAAAACTTAAATGCGCAATTGATTTTGTTTCTTTTTTAGAAAGTTTTAACTGAATAAAATTTTATAGCTCAGAGTTCTGACCAATATCTAAGTACATTTCCACTTCTTTGATATGACTAAGGCCTTTACTGTGAAACAAACATGAATTATGGACTTAAAAAGCATATTATTAAGTTTAACTGCACACTCTCATCTTATTATTGATCATCTTTAAGTTTCGAAAGCAACTAACAGCATTCTTGGAATTTTACCTGCTCTTATTTGTGCAGTCAATGCGTTTGCTGTTGATTTAAAACTCGTCTAATTAATTATTCAAGGGTATTATTTTCTACAGTGAATCTATTTCCTGCATCAGCGATCCCAGTAATGGCTCCCAGAGGATTCTGGAGTGCCATACTTTCACCTCCTCTGCTTATAAGAAAGTGCCTTCATAATAGGGCTGCAAACAAATTCAACACACACACACACAAGCACACAAAAATCGATGTTTCAAGGACTTGCAGTGTTTAACAAAGTACTAAGTGAATCTCTGTTCTTGTTAAAGTGCAAGTTTTTTTCCCCCAGTATCCTCTATTCCGCTGAAGCTGTTTCAAAGATGTAATACCAGCTACAATGCAGCTGAATAGTTTAGGTGAACTTAAATAGAGTGTAAATTGAGTTTTGTGTGACTCATCTTGCTATTGTAGCAGAAGTCTGAAATGCCTTCCAAGTCCCACTCTTTGTTCAGAGCCCTATTGTATTATTAAAGAAATACAAAGTTAATGACTTTATTTTTCTTGTAAAGGTATATTTAATCAAAGCTAACAGTGGCTAAAGTGGACACCAATGGCGTGTCCAGCGGGGTGGCCTGGGGGGGGGAGGGCACAGGCCACCCCCCCAACCAGACTGGCCACCCCAGGTGCCACCCCAAAGGCAAAATAATACAATTCAATCAAATATCAAATGTCCGATTATGTTTTCACGGTGAAGCTCAGATATCCGAGTGTAAGTGAATGCAGCATCTGCTTCTGCGCTATGTGCATCACGTTAGCAAAGGTAGGAGAGCCATGCACGAAAGACGGCACTGCAGGAAACAATTTTTCGGTGAAAGAAAATGAGGACAGAATAAATGTCCCGGTAAGTAATATTAAGTTTGTTGAGTTTAGTAAACTTCGGTGAAATTAGAATACCAAGGAAAAATTAACACTTAAAGAATTATTGCAGCCGTCGAATATTTCAGACAGTATGCTACTGAGGGGAGCTAACATAAGAGTTATGCGTTATAAGATATAATCTAAGTCGTAACATTGCTGTATGGAGCTGCAGATTTGGTTGCAGGTTAACATAGCTGGACTGGCCATCGGGCATACCGGGCATATGCCCGGTGACTTGTTTTTTTTGTTTTATTTTGTAAGGGCATGAACAATGAGAGGTGGTGGATTGGCCAGATGCAGGTCGATGTGTAAAAATAACTCAGTTGTTTGGTGGTGGCTATGGCGGAGCTTCCACAGAGGCCAGCAGGTGGATGAGGGAAGGGGAGGCAGGAGG
>NW_005187564.1:311433-338146 GCF_000239375.1 Pundamilia nyererei
TTTTTTTTAAACATTATCTGCCAATTACATCTGCCACCCTTCTCCAAATCTGTGCCCCTACCTGGCCCCCCCAACAAAAATTTTCTAGACACGCCACTGGTGGACACAGAGGACCAGCTGTTTCATCTGCCTGGTAATTGATGTTAATCTCATATGTTACATATAATAAATAAATGTGAAGAGAAATGTGGGAGTAGTTATTTATAAAACCGCATTTCCATGGAGAAATAATGAAGATAATCTCCAAACGGGCTCTAGTCGTGACATAAATGATTCTCCCGTTGATTCGTTTAGATTAGTTAGAAATATTGGGGACATATGTGCTTCGAAGCCTGCGGTGAACTTTGCATGGTCTTTATGAAACGGAGCGATTGGAATTTTTAATTAAAGGTGTTAGAAATAAATGACCAGACACAAGGTGTTTTGAACAGGATGTGATGTGTCATATTTAAAAGAAGGGACCGTGGCTTTTTCTTCTTCGCAACTTTTTAAAAATCTGCTTCTCTCATTTAAAAGATGGCTGATTAAACCTCTTATCTGTTCTGGTGTTATGTCATGGTAAATCATGTTCAGTTTAACAAACCTTAAACTCAAGTTTGCAAAAAAACCAACTTTTTCTGAAATAAGCCCACTGCACAAAAAAGCCATATAACCGTGATAAGCAGGACAACTCTTCAGATTATATTAGATTAGAGGAGATGAGTTACAGGGACAAAAAAAAGAAAAAAGCATTTTAGTACAAGTACCAATATAATCTGAAGACACCAGAAAGGAACCCCTTAAAAGTATTATCAAGATATGTTGTCTCAAACTAAGGAATGTTTTGTGCCTTTAATGAACAATGTCCCCCAAATTACCACTCAGAGAGCCATTTAAACTTTGAGGCCAGTGGACAAAATAAACTACAATCATTTCTTCTAAAAATGTCCAACTGCACAGACTTCACTTCCAGAATAGTTTTTGACTGAAGGAAAAAAACGTCCAGATGAAAAAATGCTGACCACCAAGAGTTAATATCTCTATACAGAGTTTAAATAAGGAGGCATGAGGCAAGTTCCTCATCCAGAAGACCCGGTTAGCATGGGCCTGGTTAGGTGTAAACACTTACAGCTACTTAGTTAGGAAACAATCATGGTTCATGTTATACATAAACCATGTGATGAAAAATGAGCAGTGTCATTTCAATAAGCAGAGAACATTTGGAAGAACTGCATGTGGTTTATTGAGATAGAAAAATTAATGAATTTATTTGGCAATTAGACTCTGATGACCCATCATGGCAGGACTAAGTGGTTATAGGATTTAGGACGGGACACCCCCAGAGTCTAAGTGCTGGTGGTGGTGAAGATGAAGAGTGAGGCTTGGATGGAGCGCTGAGTGACTCTGATGACAAGGAGACTGGGAGGAGGTGGGTTGCATGAATGAAAGTCTGAAAGGGAGAATGATGGAGAGGACCACACAGATTCACAGAACTGCTCTTCACTGGATCTTTGTGTTAACTAGTAGTTGAACAGTTCCTACCTAAAAAGTACCTAAAAAAGTGGCTAGTGTGTGCATAGCTGCACTTTGGCTGTGCATAATACTAAAGATCACAAGCAGAAATAGTCAAAGCCTGAGCAGCTGCAGGCAATACCAAAGAAATGCATACGATATTGTTTTACATCCCACTATTTGCTTAACAAGCATCACCACAATATTTGAATTAGTTCTGTTCATTTGTTACACATGCCATCTATTGTAGCCACTGTTGGAATAACTGGCTTAGATTAACCTTAAGACATGAACAAACAAAAAACCCTGATCGGTTTTATCAGCTATTTCCTCATCCTTACATATATGGTGATAAATGATGGAAGAGACAGGCCAAAAAAACCTTTGTTGTTTTTTAGAATTATGGCAAATACTACAAGTGTAGGCTGTCATCAACTGTCACCTGCAGCAATGTGTTAGTCGGGAATTAATAGAAAATGTTTTCAGGTAAAAGAATGACTCACCAGAGCGGCTGCTGGGCTGCCAAGCTGAACAACATTTTATCACAATCTGCTACTTACAGCTTTTATAATCTGTTCTTTATGATACTAACAGAGCTGAATGTTGCTGTGTGCAGTCAGTGTCCTGACTGCTCTGTACACCTTAGTGCTTTTGAATCAATGAACCTAAAAAGAAAAAACATTACCAGTATGGATAATTACAAGGCTGCCAGCCTGACTTAGATTAGAAAAAGATTTCTCTAATTCTCTAATTCTAAGAATTCCTCAGTATGTTTTACAAGTTAAAGAACAGCAGTGGTGAAGGGATGTAGGCAGCATGCATTCAGGGTTTGATTCCTGGCTGTGTATAGCTGATCCAGCAAATGCTGTTTGGTAATTTTAAAGAACCTACAGAGTTAACTACCCTGAGAAAGTCCAGCTAGGAGTTCCAGTGCTGAGGGCGAGAGACTTAAAAGAGCAAATCAGGTTAAAAAAAAAAAAAAAAGTGGAATAGTTACCTGTAGGCAACCCTTGCCCAAGGATCTTCTGGTTGAGGCGTTACTCATTAGGGACCCATATATAAAGAGTATGTTTAATTAAACATGTTAAACAGGTTAAGTTCTTATTATACAGGACTTGCTGGTGGACCCATTCCATAGAATCACACCAGTAAGCGTGATGGTGACCTCCTTCTGCCCCATCAGTAGACAGCTATAAGCACAACCCACAAAAGGTCCAGTTGCAGAAAAGGGAAAAAAGTTCAATTAAACATAATGCAGTATAATGTAATGTTTGGAATCCAGTGAATCCAAATACATTTAGTCTGTGCCATGTGTATATTAGATAGGTTATATTTCTTCCACTTTAAGTATTCTGCATACAAGAGTTAATAGAAAAACAAATTCAGATTAATCTTAGTAATATAATGCCAACATTATTTGCCCTTCCATTGCCAATTTTCTGATATCCAGTTTACAATTTTCTCCTACAACATAAATATTTTTCTCTCTCAAAACTGACAGTAATTGTAGTAAAGAGAACAATTAATAGCAATGTCAGCTTTGCCACAAATAATGTCTTCCATAGATAAACCCCATTTCATTTAAATGAATGTGCCAAGTTAATCCACTGTCTTATTATTGTCTGCTGATAATTTTGAGTGTTTTATAAACAATGTTTTGTAAAGCCAGGAGCAGAACAGATTCTGCATGACTCTCCCCATCAGAATGACACTTTAAAAAAATCATTAAGCCTCTGCATTTAATTTAGTGAGCAAACCTCTATTTCTATAATAACAAAAGGATTTCATAAACAGGAAGAGACAGATGAAGAGACTGGAGGGAAGGCCAGTAGTAAATCTATATTTCTACGTTCATATACAATAGAAAAGAGTCAGGAAAAGATGGGTAAAAAGAAAGATGAATGAGAAATGACTTTACACAAAGGATAAAAGCATTCGTTAATATAATTCTGTCCATTACTTCATTCAAAAGGATAACATTATAGAGACTCGTTGATGAAAGTGGCCAAGGAGCCTCACCTGCAAGATTTAAAGTCATTCTTCTTCTCTTAGGTATCGTTTCTCATTTGCATCACAGTAGGTAGATTTATATTCATGCATTTAAATGTTCCAGGAGATTCTTAGACATTTGGACCATATTAACACCTACTTTTAGGTTCATTCATGTATCTAAATCCAGTGGTGGGATCGCAGCTTTGATTTGAGACAAAGGTTTCATAGATCGGTTTTGTGATCTTTAAAAAAATATGATCTTTATTATTTTATATGTTTTTCCTGGACTTACAGGTGTAGGGAGAACACTAAAAGTAAATGCAACCCTCCACCTTGCTTACTCGGTCTCACAAAGTCAACCAAAGTCTACACAGCTTTGCTCAAACACTGTAATCATTGGGTGGTCACACACAGACACACACACGAGAGACATGCCCGGCCTTAATGAATATCCACAGTGCCCTCTACTGGGGACAAAGAAACGCACCCTTTAACTTCATCTTTGAGAAGATTAATTTTGAACAGAAATCCCAGTTTAGGGAACAGGTGTTCACATCAATGACAGGAAGGACATTTTGTTACTACTTTTATTGTGTGTACATGTGTTTGTGTGTGTGCACTGATCGTTGCCTCAGCCACATTTCAAGAACTTGAGTTCTGGAGAGCTGTTGGGGGGGAAAACTATTTTACAGTTTTCAAATAGTATAATTTCTACAGAGACAACTTAAAAGTGAATGTAGATATAGCATTGTTTTAGCATATTTTAGTGCAAAAAACGTTTTTCAAATCTCTTTCTAGTCTCAGAGGTAGTCATATCTTATTCTATAACCACTTATAGGTTCATTTTCAGCTTATTTTGAACATAATGGAAGATCAAAGATAACATCTTTTGTTTAATCGCTCACTTCTACCAGTAGACAACTGCATGGAACACATTATTCCAACTGCACAACATGTGTTTCGCTCTAGTTTGGTAACCAGCTAACTCAGATGAAGGGAAGCTGATGTGTTACTGAACATAACTATACTTTGACAAGGCATCAATATACATAAGTCTATTTTAATGCAGGAGCTGTCTGACAGCTGCTGCCAGCACAGCAGAAGCAAATACCCCACCCCCAGGACAGGGTGTTTCTCAGACGCTTTAATCTTAGATGTACAGAATGTGCAAAATTATGATTTTATGGAAATGATGCAAATAATCACACTGCCATCCTCCATTAGTATGTGACAGCCTTACATTATGCAATGTTATGCATAGTGTTCTGTCCACCCACCACTATTGCAGTCAGAATGTAGAGTGATGGTGTGCATGTCTAATAAATATTGCAGGAGGATACATTTGGACCATCTACCAAACTGCATAAATCAAGAAGCTTTCCAGCCCCACATTATAAAGCCTTCTCTTGGCTGCATAGCTGCTTGGCCCTTCTACTCTCCAGCAACTGTCAGTGGTTACTCATAAGCATGTATGTATCTATGCTTTCATGTTTGCCTGCACTTGGATTAGTTTCTCAGCAAGACTACACATGTAGTCCTTTAACTTCACATAAACCGTGTACAGTTAATTAGTACTGAACTGAGTAGAACGGGGCTAGCAGTTTATACCAAATAACACCTGCCAGGTAAGACCTTCATTTATCAGTGTGGGATAAAGGTTTACTACGCCCTGTTTCTTAGAAAAACTGGGCTGGTTTGGCAGCTTTTTAATATGGGAAGCAACGACAGCAGGTATTGAAATCACTTTCAGTGAGAAAGGGCGAAGGTTTTAGGGATATGGCAGGTCAGGGTACTGTGAGATTTGCAGCTTGTGTGCCACTAATCCACATCCTCAGGCACATCTCTGAGATACCAAAATTCCACTTTTTAAGATGACAACCCAGATTTATCATCTTTACCCTCAAAGTCCTTTTGTGACTTTGAGTTCACAATTGGAAGAAAATGTCATTTTATACTGTTAATTATTAAACTTTATAGTGTACATTATGCTGCAAATTTTTTTAAAGGGGCATAAACAGAAAGGCTGGCGTTTGGGAGCCTTCCAGCTGATACTCAAGTAGCCATTTATTTGTCTTCAGTGAACATGACGAGTGGGCGAGCACATTACCTCGTGTGACCGTTGCTTTTGAAAAGTCCTTAGTGTGCAGTAATGCAGATTTGTATATAAGTGCAAACAGAACGAAGCAAAGCAGAGACTGAATCAGGAACACTGCAGCTAGCCGGCTGGTGGGATTTAAACATTCCAATGTTAGAGAATGGGATTTTGCACTTGGATTAAAGAAAAGTCAATCAGTCACTTTTTTGTGGTCAAACGTTCTTCTTCCTTCCTTCTTTCCTGCTATAGTGTAGTGTTACCTTCCTCAGTCTAGGGGTTGTGGGGAAGTAACAGTATAAGTGTCCAGGAGAAAGAGGCAGGGAACTAGAACTGGGAACAAAACAGAGGATTATCATTAATAATGAAAGCCAAGTCAATATTACAACCAAGAACAGAAAGAAATGGTACAATAAAACTCAGAAGCTGAGAACAAGTCAATAAGTTTAAAGAAGAGGGAGGGAAAAAAGAGCACTCAACACAGACAGAGAAAAGACTTTTTTACCATCTCCTCTTCCTCTGCTTAACTACAAGAGCTGATTGCTGAGTGAAGCTTCAGGTGTGCACATTTCAGCTCCACAAGAAAGAGGCTGGTGTCTGTGACAAGAAGGAGAGAGCAAAACCACACACCCACACAAGTGAAACCACTGCAGGTCTGCTAGGGCCATAATATCAAACAAGAGGAAAATGTGTTAGTGATTGTTACCTCTACAGAACTTATAAAGTGAGAGAAAATATCTTCAGGAAGAGGCTTTGGCCTTTGTCTGTATATAGAGCTACTGCATAAGCTATTTGCAGGATTGTTTTTATGTTTGTTTGACGCCACATCACATCAGTATGCTACATAAAATAGATAATAAATAGAAAAAATAATAAAAATTCAAGATATTTTTTGAGCATGAATAGATAGCATGAATAGATAATGATTTTGTTGCCGTCTTGCTTGAAATATATTAGTCCAAGCTTGCCTGACCTAAAATTTATGTTAATTAAGGGAAAATTCACAACATCAGTAAGAGCAGCTCAGTGTATTAGAAATCCATTGATATAGGGCAGCACAGTTCATAGGGACACATAAGGACATTCTACCAGAAACCTTTTCCAGTAATTAAATGATGTAATATTAGCAAACTTCTGCTTAAAGGAACAAAATAAGGGAGGGCAGACTTGGGGTGGACTAATTAACAGTACACCTTCCAGCAAAGTCAAACAGAAGACCACTGCTGTGGGACAAGGTGCCTCACTTACTTCACTGCTTCTAAGAAAAACAACTATTTCACTGAACTCATCCATTTTACCTTTACTGTATTTAGTGACTTTTTTCTCTCTGCTAAGAGCTCAGAGGTGTGGGTTTGTTTGGGTTTCTTTTTTTAAAGAAACCCAGAAGCTTAATGCTGAGCTGGAGCTCAGGAAGCACAAATGGCTGCTGATGAAATCAGTCACTGCCAAAGCTGTTGTAAAGTTGAAACTGAAACTTGGCCACATGTAGATGTGGATATTCCTTCAGAACTGAGGCAGGCAGCCTGTTATAGGTATGCTGCCAAAATAGCTGGAAGTTGTGGTATACACACAAATTCTGTGACATTATATTACAGTTTATTATTTTCTATCAAACGGATAAGAGAACATGAGTAAAAATAGAGAAAAAAAGGAAAGATGTTGGTTTTTTCTTGAGAGTAAGTGAATTTAAACAAGATTTGGGCAAAAGGGTTGCAGCAGCTGTCATCATGGAGAATGTAAGAGCAAGTGGAGGTGGAGAGAGTCCACTGACTTTATATGAGGGTCTTCTTATTTTCAGTCCTGCTGTCTGTGGCACCTTCACTGCAGACTCGGAAAGGTTTTGCTGGAAAGCTTTAAGGTATCACTGGGTCCCAATGGCTCATTTCTATCCCTACTGAAGGACACTGAGTCCAGCATAATTAACAACATGCAAATTGGGCATCACAACATTATAAAGGAGTCTATTTTATACAGGTATGTCCCAGACTATTTTAAACAGTATTCAGCTTCTTTGAAAGGAAACAGATTTAGACCCAACTCTTCCTCATAACTACTGTTCAATCTCCAAATTACCTCTACTTTCAAAAATTCTTTTTTTTACCAATTATCTCTTTTACCTTTTAGAGATAATCGAAGCCAACGACGTGGACGCTTTAGAAAAAAACACCCCTTTTTACTTAGGGTTGTGGCATTTTAAAGAGTGCAGACTCAGGTAGTTTTACTGTTCTTATTTTACTAGAGCTGACTGCAGCATCTGACACAGCTGACCATACAATTCTCCTCAAAAGACTTAGAAATGAGGCTGATGTTAGTGGAAAGGTGCTGAAATTGTTCTCATCCTACATATCAAACAGAGTATTTACAGTTACTATTAACAATTTTACTTCATTAGCTGCTATCATGGCATTCGGGGGTCCCAGAGGGCTCAATCTTTTTACCTGTTTTGTTTAGTTTATGCGTGTTGCAACTTAGTCATGTGATCAGTAGCTGTACTCAGCACACAGTTTGTTAGGTGTGTCTTACTAGAACGAGGTTGGACCCCCTTTTGTCTTGAGAAATCTTCGTGGTATAGTTTCAGCAAGGTGCTGGTAAAATTCCTTAAATACAAATTGTACTTCTTTGTTCCTTCTCTGTTATTCTACCTTATTATTTTCTATTCAGTTCATGTATTTTGAAACATTTGAATGCTTGGGAAGTTGTGGTTATGATAGTGTTTGCTTGCATGTGTGTTTGTGTGTCATTTTGTCTGTAAACACGATTAAAATGTGGCTTACATCCACCACATTCTTGAAGGTCATCTTAATGATTCACTGGTAAAAATTGACAAAAAGCAAACAGTGCATTTAAAAAGAACAAAGAAAACAAAATAATTATATACACTAAATACACTATTCTCTTAAAAGGAAACATTGTTTTTTTACTATCTGTGGTCTGCAAACCTGATCAGTATTTGTTACTTTAGTGCTATTCCAGGACATTAGTACCGTTCTGGTTGTCCCAGCAGCTCTAAATGCAGGTCTACAACTGACTCCAACAGCTCATTTGGGCAATATTAATGTCACCCTGCATAAAAGCAGCCGTCTCAAGGCTGATATATATATATAATGCATGTTCATAGACTGTCAACTTCTTAATCACAAAGTAATGAATACCATACTTTATCCTTCTTTTTCACTCTATAATTAACATAATGGCTGAAACCTGAAAGTCGGTATTAACAGCAGGGGAGCAATCACTGTTTATTTTCCACAACTAGACATGTTTAATCAACCACAGCTGTTGCCCTCTGTCGGCCAATGAAAGGATTGTTTAATTTAAGTTGCTTGACAACCAGAAGCTATGTCCATCTTTTATGTACAGTCTATTGTCTACTTCCACTTGTCAAATGAGTATCATTGTGGTTTTGCATTTAATTTGCTGTTGTCAATATCTCAGAATTTCTTTTATTAAATTATAAGGAGATCCTCAACAGTACTTTGAAGAAAGGTTAACTAATGCAGTGTCTGTGCATTGCAATAAAAGCGTTTCACAAAACTGTACTCTACAAGTAAAAAAAAAAAAAGGAGGGGGGTGGGGAGTTTATGCAATTGCAATTTTATTTCATTTCAGACATTGTGGTAAATCCTTTGCTGGAGAGACAGCAGCCAAGTTTATGAAAGTTCAGCCTGGTGAGAGAAGTGGAACTAAGACTGTTTCAATGTAGGGATTCAGACTTGGCTCAACCTCTCTGTATTAAACTTCACAAAGCATACAGAGAAAAGAAAAACACAAATGGAACTATAAACATCATCGAACTGCAGAGCAACTTTGCTGAATTTATGTTTTCAGAGCAGTATCTAAAAGCTACATTTAAAGTCCAGTTAAAGCTGTCAACTGGTGGAGTGGAATCACTGTGACAACCAGGCAGATTTTAAAAGAAAAATACTGTTATGTGGTGCCACGAAGGTATGAATCACAGCCGTATTAGTCAGACTGTCAACATTTCAGCAAAAATCTATAGAGGCTGTATTTATCTTGCTAAATCCTGACTCAGTGTGCCCTGCAGAGGCTGAAATGAGCAGCTTGTGTGTATTTGTTAAGGCACCTTCAAGGACACATCTTGAAAAATCATTCTGAAAAAATAAAGTAAGAATATGAAATGATCATTTCACTTGTTCAAGACTCTGTAAGTTGGATGTCATGCATATGGTATAATATTTTTATATTTTCATGTCCACATTCATTTTTGTTTTTGCAGTGTAAGGTATTTTATTAGTTTTTCTGCATTAAACAAGCTGTCCTCCTAAAGTGCAAAAGGGAAAATATGCCTAACACATAAAAGATAAGAGAGGATTTATAGTATATGTCTGGTTGTTCAACAGGAGAAGCAGCATTTTATTTATAAGAGGAAAAAAAAGATATCAAATCAGTTTCCGCAAGGGGTTGAAAACAAATGCTGTAAAATTTGTAACAAATGTAACTTTAAATCTTGAGGTTTGAGACAAGTTTATTGTCTGACTTTCTGTTATGTTTTGGTTTGTTTTACAATGCATTTTTCAAAGTCAAAAACGAAAGATTTCTACAACACAGCACGTCTGCTGAGTAAGAACAAAAATGCCCTCTTTACACCTCTTCGGGGAACTGGTGGGCTTGGATGTTCTCAGAGCACAGTTTAGCAAAACATTAGCATTCACCGGCGATGTATGACAGCCAAATCCTGTTTTTCTTTACCGTATGAATTTGAGCACCGTGAGATGTCAGTTTCTATTTGACAGCTCATTTGTCAATCCTTTAGGCTTCTGTTAGGCATCTTTCTTTCAGTGTACTGACATGCAAACCCTTCACCTGTCCTCTCAAGTGGAAACATCCCTGGACCTTTGCCCAAAGTTGGTCTAGCTCCCACTGTTAGACCCCCTACACACATTCAGAGTATCTGAAAGCAAACAATGACCAGTGAAGCTGATTTCATTGTTTATTCTTTCATATCAGTGGACATTAAGTTTGTCCACTAAGGTTACGGGCCATCATCTCAGTTGGTAGTTTTGTTTTTTCAAAATCAAACCTTTGTAATGTGTATGTTGATGTTAATATTGATGTGTACGTGAAGAAACGTGCAGAATTTGACATGCATCGTTGCCATTGTCTTTGCATGCCTCCTTGCTACCAAGATTGGAAAAATACTACAGCTTGTGGGAATTATCTTTTTATTATTTTGGCTATTATTACTGTCATACATCATCACATATTACATATTATTAAAACCTGGGGCTTATGCTATCCATTTTAATTGCATCTGAAACTTGGGCTTGTTACATTAATAGAGGCTGAGCTACATTTTGCATCCCTGGGCCCTCTAGTTCCACTAAAAGGAAACTCTTTAATGCTTCAGCACATCAAGGTGTTTGTTGTTGTTTAGACAATTTCATGCTCCCAACTTTGTTGAAGTTTGGAGATGACCACTTGCTGTTCCAACATGTCTGCATATCAGTGCACAAAGTAAGGTCCACAAAGACATGTATGAGCAATTTCAGTGAGTCCTGATCTAAAGCTGCAAAGAGTTTGCTTAAGACACAAATAAACATTAATTTAAGTCCCAAAAAGTTGATTCTGTTCATCTGGACGTAGCATTTTCAGTGGGAGAAACGTTTCATCACTCACCCAAGTTAATTTAAGTCATATTATAATAATTAAATTCCTGCAAACCTTTACTGAATACAGCAGATCATGGTCTTTCAAGGAAGGGCTGCCCTGAAAAACTCGAAGATTCGACTCTCACTTTTTGAAGGGGTCACCGGAAATTAAATATGGTTCAAAGAGCTCAGCAGCGAGAAACATTCAGCATCGTAAGCACTGAAGCACACGCAGGACACACGCGAGTCTAGTCTCAAACTGGCAGGAAGTGAGGCACTGGAATTGGATGTCACCAGCCAGCAGATCAATGGCTGCTCAATGGATCTTGACAAGGAGACAAGCATTTCACTAACCTGGCCTCTAATAGAAACAGTCAGAACTGTGGAAGTTGTACACTCAAAGTCATTAGCTCCAAAAATGTATTATTTAAAAAAAAAATCTATTTGTTTAAAATTGATGTGTAAGCATCTAGTTAATTGTAATTGATCTACTTAGTGTCATCTGTTTAGATCAGAGTATCACCTTATATGAATACCTCACATGTCTGTAATAGACACAAGTCGTGATTCATGAATCAAATTCTGCATTTTAACCCACCAGTACAATACAGATTGGATCCATCCAGTGGAGACTTTCTAAAGGCTAATAGAGACACTTAAGCTTTCCTCATGCTTTATTTACTAAAGACACACTGTACTACCCAACTGTTAACCACAACACGTAGCACGAGAGTGGCTGGTCAGATTGTGGAAGCAGCTAGTAACAAGGGCTGGCATGAAAATGAAGAGGATGACCAAGTACGGTATATACAGCAGCTCCTCAGCAAACATTATTGTTTTCCTGATAATGAAATATTCATCTATCTATATATTTATCTATCTCTATCTATTTATATTGATAGAAGGACAGTCTTTGAATCAGTATTCATTTCCAAGTGGAGGTTACAGTGGTGATGACAATAATTATAACATACAGGGAACAAAGACATAAGAGCAGAGGAGTTTAAATACCCACTTCTAAAAATCTATGTTGACTGAAAAAGATGAGCACACACACTATGCTCTCTGACTCACCACACTGAAATGCTCTTCATTTAGCCCAAGCAGGGAGGATTTGTCACATGTCACCTCTGCTGCCTTTCCCACCTGATGGTTTCTGTCACTCTGTCCTGTATATTTTAGACATGTTTTAACACGGTTTCCCTGCTCACATACAAACCATTTCTCCCCAAAGGCAGAATGAAAAAAGAAAAGAAAAGCTGGACAAGCATGCTGTTAGATGTTTGGTAAGTAATACTGCAGTTTAGCCATACAAGTTCTACTACTTCTATAACTGCTAGTACTTCTCTGCATAAATAAATTGTAAATTTTTACTGTTATGGGAGTGGAAAACCTATTTGATCTAATGAATTTTAGGACTGCCTTTCATCTGGGGAACATGGAGATTTGCCTCATCCCAGGCTACAGGGCCTCATTATAGTGTTTTTATCCTCTTGGTGGGATAATCATCAACTGGGCTGAGTCTTTTGAAGCTCTAAGGCACCTGAATTAACAGTGAAAAGCATGTAAAACCTGACACCAACCCACCATGACTAAAAAAAAAAAAAAGTATGCTCAAATGTACAAAACAGATTTGATTAAAATATATTATAAAGAACTTCCAGTATCAGAGTTTAGACTTTCTCGATAGACACTCTCATTGTAATAATTAAAGCAAAAGTACCGAAGTGATCATGGGTGCCTAATAAGTAAATGTTAATGTGCTGTATACATAAACTGGAAGAGTTTCTTCAGTGATTGCACAATTTAAGTATCTCGTGTTGCTGGGAAAAGCACTCCACTCCCACAAAATTCACATTTCCAAAGGCAACATTGCTTGATTGCAATGTAAATCTCAAGTCTGCTGATTTATTTTGATGGCAGACAATTCTTTAGACTAACAATGAAGCTGCTAAAAGGTTTTAATCAGCGCTCCGGAAAAATAATCACTTCTTAAAATTAACCACAGTTGGTAGCCAGTGATTTTTATTTTCCAATAATTTCCCGTCTCATGTTGAAGTAACAGTTCACGTTTGTCAAGGATGCCCTTGAGAAACAGAATATGTGTTATCTATAAACTCTTTTTTTTTATTATTTAATTTTTTACATCATATTAAATCCAACTACATACATTACATTAGTGTCTGCGGTAATTTTACAGTTCGGTAAATTTAATAAGTAAAAACAATATAAAACCTCTGGCATGACGGAACCTTTCAAGGTGAATCAACATGCATGATTAGCCTCTCTCTAATGTTGCTGACACTCAATGTTGCATAAAGGCTCGAGGACAAATATATATATATAAAAAGAAAAATCTATCTTTCAAAACTATGAAATGAATCTTCCATATATTCATTTCTGACATCTTATATACAGTAACTCAGAGACAGAGCCAGCAGTTGGGCAGCAGCATCCTTCATCAGTGACAATAAGTGGACAGAAGCGTGAGGAAGATTAACTAGAGAATAATTTGGTTTTTGAAGCCGCGGTTGAGGTCTTTATGTGGGAGGACAATTGAGTTCAGTATAATCACCTCAGAGGGGATCGTCACGTTACAACCTGAGGAGACAAAGCAAGGCAGTATTAAGTCTCTGCAAAGGACAAAGACAGTTTATTGCTGTGCTGACTCTCACATCACTCCCTAACATCATTTGTGTAGCTCTTTTTAGCCACAGTTTACTGAAATGTAAAAACAAGTGTGACAATTAGAGAATTTTAATTTGCATACCACCTCATTCAAAGTGCCTTACCTGTGATTTACAAGCTTATTCACAAATATCTTAAATAACTATTCAAATACATGCAGGAACTGGGCCTTAGGTATTGGTTTCTTTCCAATAACTTCATTTCTCAGAACAATATACCGAACACAATATTTGAACAGATATATAATTTCAAGTCAGAGCAGGCTTACCTAGAATTGTAATTGAGGGGGTGAGTTTTCCTTCTCTGAAGAGTGTCTCGCTGTCGATCTTTGCATAGGGATCATTTGGATTTGGGTCACTTGGGGTTCCCTCTACTCTTGCCCACTTGCCAATGGTACTATCCCATCCCACAATGCTGTTCAAAACACAGCAGTGATCCTTGTGGAAGAGGGGGAAAGGAAGTTAGTCAAAAATCGGGAAGCCTTCAGCAGGTAATTGTTGTGTTTCAAGTCTCCACATCTGCTTTAATACAGGTGTTCCAAATTCTGGGGGAGACGGGGGGATATGAGGTCACGTATTCCAAGGATACCTGACCATAGTGTGTAACAATCAATTCAGTGATTCTATTGGCTCTCAGAGATAATATAGATAAGAATAGAGGGTGGAATATGCTCTTTTTCTTTTCCTATGTGGTCCCCATCTTACACTTGATTATTTTGCGGAACCCTTGGCTATAGGTCATTAGTCCTTGGAAGCCCTGAAACTCCACTTTAAGCATCACTCCTCCATTAGAGATTGTTCAAACATGAAGAGAGGAAAAAAGCAGTGAGTATTACAACAGGTAGTGATGATTTGTAAGTATCGCTTAAATTACAAATTGTTCTTCTAGGCAATGCACAATGAAAACCAATAAGTCACCAGCAGTATAAATTCATTTTAAAAGGCTGCCAGTCATCGCTGGAGGTGTGGGATTCAATTATTCCGGCCTCAAAATCGTTAAAAATGACATCTTTGTGTGAGGTGCATGCAACGATATTTCTAGTGTGACAGATGAGTAAAGATAAATTTCAGAGAGGTCACAGCTGAAGTGTGGATAAAATGTAAAGCTGATCACTTCAGATAAATTCACCTCCATGTCAATTAGTTTGATGTTTAGTATAATGCCAAGCAAGACATGTCTGATGAAGTGAAGCAAGTTGAGCAGGGAATTGGAAATTACATTGCTCAACTTTAAAGGAACGCTATTAAATCAGAGTATCAAGTCAGTTAAACTTCTGGAATATTTATCTGGTCAGTTAAGTAGC
The DNA here is from genome assembly GCF_000239375.1 of Pundamilia nyererei. Lineage (NCBI taxonomy): Eukaryota > Metazoa > Chordata > Actinopteri > Cichliformes > Cichlidae > Pundamilia > Pundamilia nyererei. Next base: position 326,609 of record NW_005187564.1, read on the forward strand.
AGAGAGGGTTGTTAATCAGTTTCAGGTGCTTTCGTCTTAATGAAATTAACAACAGGTGCACTAGAAAAGAAGCAGTGATGAAACAACATCCTTACTTCCTATTTTTTCACTGTAGTTTTGTATTCAGGTAGGGTCAGTGTCACCACTGGTAGCATGAGGCGATACCTGGACCCTACAGGGGCTGCATAGGTAGTCCAACTCCCCCAGGAAGTCACATGAAGACATGCAATTACTAAAAGGTTTGCTTTGTCTATGAGCAGGGCCTCAAGAGCATGGAGGAGATAGACAGTTACTCTAGGAGAGCTGAACAGGGTCGTAGAAGCTTCCTAATCCATCAGCAGCACTGGCATCTGCTCCTTTGTGCAAAGAGGAGAAGGTGCACAACAATGCATGGCCTCATGTGGCAGTTTGTATGCAGGCAGTTCCTAAAGAATGAAGGAGGTCATACCACCGACTGGCCCCCATGATCGCCCAACCTAAATCCAATCATGTTTCGGTCCATTCGATGCCGCATTGCACCTCAGACTGTCCCGGAGCTCAGTGACGCTGAGGTCCAGATGTGGGAGGATATCCCCCTGGACACCATCTGCCTCATCATCAGGAACATGCGCCCATCTTGCCAGACATGCATACAAGCACGCAGGGGCCACATAAACTACTGAGTACCATTTTGAGTTGCAATTTTTGGCAAAATAGACTGTCACGTCATTTTTTCCACTTCTGACTTTCAGGTGTCTTTGAATACAACCCTCTGTAAGTTGATCACTTTCATTTCCAACCTGTCATCCTTTCATTCCTAACACGTTACCCAGTCCATATCAGTATCGATATCACGCATGATTTTTTTCTAACAGTGTACTTTATATTCAGAGGCAGTCACCTGTAAATTTGCACCATGGAGGATGATAGATTCTCGAACTCTGACACCAGCGCCAATAGTCACTCCAGTGCCGATGGAAACGTTGGGACCCAACTGCAAAGAGAAAATAAATTACTGCGTGAGATAATATCTGTACCATTTCAACTAGTAACACCAAATTAACTTATCAGACCATCTAAAAGCACATTCTTCTCTTTTTTAGAGTTAAATGCAGTACAAAATTTTTAATATGAGGCTCTGCTGTTAACAGGACATGCCATTTCTATTTAAAGCATATAAGGAAAACCCTTACCACAGCTGTGGGATCAATATTAGCTGTAGGATGAATATAGACATTACCTGGAGAAAGGAAAAGAAAGCAAGTCTAAATAGATTTGTTTGTGTTATTATGAGGAAGGAAAAAAAAGATACAGGAAGTTAATAAATTGTACCAGTTATTTTGGGGCCTCCCTCCTTATTTGACGCCAGTCTTTCAGGATGAGTTGTGTGATACTGGTTGAGGTACAATCGACTGGCATAAATTGCAGACCTGAGGGGGGAAAAAAGTCAAAGAAATAAAATAAATAAATGAGTATAAATCAAGAGTCTCTTCATTTAAGGTGGTAATTTACATTTTTGTACAGCTTATAGCATAATCGCACTGCACAAAGACTTCCTTGGTGAGTCTACATGGACTGTATAAACAACTATAAAAACTCACTCTCTGTGTCAAAGAAATAAGTTGTACTTCAACAAGGTTTGGAGCCTATATGCATGCAAGTCCAGTGTCTCCCATATTCTTTGACATTCAGGGTTGCAGTATCAAATTTATGCTCTCTTGAATGCGACACCATTTATGACACATTCACTCACCCTGCAGATTTAATCTGGCTCCAGAAGCTGAGGGTTTTATATACGTAGAGTTTTCCCTGTCCTGCCAGGGCAGTGAAAATGTCCTGCTCCAGCCTGATGGCCTCAGCTCGGTGCCAGCCGTTGGTTGGCTCCTCTCTGCCAGAAATAGATCATCAGTCGCACAGAGTTACAAATCCCATTTTTTAAAATATTGTGCACAAAGCTTGAGGCTGGAATTAAATTCAAGACAGAATCGGCATAAACTACCCTCAACTGAACGAAACTTTATTTTTCAAGTGTCAGCTGAAACCGTATATTTTCTGAATTTTGGAAAAAATGAGGTGACAAGTTTTCCAGAATTCATAACCTAAAGCTGTGGCCAAGCCTTGCCTGCTCACCAAGACGAAAACTGATGACTTGCATGCCAATGTTGCAGCGCAGACCAAGCACACCTATTTATAACCAGAGTTGGTCGTTAATGATCAGGTTCAGCTTTCTCTCCAAACATCAAATAAACAATTCACATATACAAAATGTGAAGTTTTATCACGTTCCTTTTTCTTGCCAAAGGTGAATAAAGAAATGAGAATTACATCCCGTTTTCCCCTTTCACTCCTCCTGTTCTTGAGTAGCTATTGAGATTCTTCAAATATTTAGTTGTGTACAAAAAAAAAAAACAAAGAAAAAAACAACAACAACCCAGCGGTTCCCATTACCTCTAAAGTCTCTTAAGAAAACATGAATTTATTGCCCTACTATCCAGCCTGCAGAGTCAAATGAGAACACTGAGTTAAAATGCATCACTGTTATCTTTGATGGTGTCAGTGCTGGGCTGAAACCAAAGCTGATTACCTAGTTGTGATCCAAAACTTAAGTAGAAGAGACTATGTGTTCCATACTAATCAGGGCCTCTGGCATAGTGTATTGTGAGAGCCCTGAGATGAAACAGAGTGTTAAATATTGATGAAAAGAATATTTTAAAGGATTGCACCCATAATCGAAGTTTTACCAAGAAGGAGGGGGTGTGGTTAGAGGCGAAGCGGTCCCCAAGAGACTGCAGTAAAAGCCTTCTTATTTCTATCAAGTATCTCTGATGTGTTCAACAATTTTGCTGATTCAGTGCCCAGCTTGATTTAAGTGCTATTGATGTTAGCAGGTGAATTATGCAAAGCGCGGTTTGACCTGTTGTAATATATTTCAAGTGTCCTTGGTGTGGTATTTGTTAGGTCAGCTACTGTACAGTGAAAACAAACTGAAAAAGTATCAAAGATTGTATTAAAAAAACCAAAAACATATATTGATCCCATGTTTTATTGTAGCTTCTGTGAAATAGCAGGGTACACTCAGTCCACATGCATATTATTATATTATAAAAAGCAAGTCTTCTAGTGAAGCGATGAGCAAAGCGAGACATCTGTATCAGTTTGACATGAAGCTTCACTATCTCGATTATAGTTTTTTTCTAGCTTATTCAGAGCAGAAACTATAGAGACAACTAAATGTGTTGAGCCTCTTTAAAAAATAAATAAATAAAGCGATCATTTCAAAATGCAGTTCCTCAGAAGAGCAGGTTACAATAGCGTAGATGTTTCTTTAAACCTACGCATATGGATGTGAATTGCATTTTGTCTATACTCTATAAATTTGCAACTACTCCTGGAAAAGGTAAGAGGACTGAATAACCATTCTTATTAAATATGAACATTATCCTCCATTACAGATGCTTTATGTAGTGCTCTACACTAGAGGGGTTAGCGATGTTTCATAAAAGCAGGCAATGGTACCTCCTGATCTGAAGCTAGTTAAGCTTCTAGGACATACTGAAGTCAGCAGCAGCAAAATCTTGGCTCCTGTTAATCTTGCTCTTGCCAAGAGCTTCAGTTTACTGTGTTTACTGGTTCATTCACTGCCTGCTAGTCCTTCAACATGACTGACTAGAGGTCAAAGACAGTAGGGAAAAATATGGGCAGAACAGAAGCTAGATGAATTTACTATCCTATCTAGAGGCGAAATGTGGTATTACACAGGCCAGACTAAAAGCCTATTTATACCTGCCCTTGTCACCATCCTGAAAAGCAACATCACAACTGCCGGCCTGAGTCATTTCAGTTTTTTGTGCCCCTTTTGACTTTTTGTAACTCTGGCACAGTTGGATTGAAGACACCAGTGTTCGATCAGTGATGTATCAGTATATATCAGGTGCTCAGGGATTCCCAGATTATACAAGGGGAGATGCTGCAAAAGGAGATAAGACTTTATGAAGAAAACTTTGTGTTGCTTTTTTTTCTGGTTTCAATTTTTTCTACTCTTATAGCAGTGCTGATGCAGAGGTTTTATCTGAGTGGTGACGCGCATATTTCAGCAGAAGAATGCAGCAAGTCTGGCATGCGCTCAGTGTCAGTATAAAGGCTCGTTTATACTCCGCTGCAGACACCGACATGGACAGCAGGAGATCTGACAGCTGAGCAGTGATTCCTGTTATACCTCTTTGAAGCCTGCAGCGCATGAGTAGTTGGCGTACTATAATGTAAAATCTCCGTGGATGACTTGGCATGGTCGTGAACAACAGGCAGACACACAGAAGGCCGCACAGACCCATCGTGCTCACTGTCTAATGACAAAATCTGCACGACTCTGACCTGAGCATGCCCTAGCAGACTTGCAGAAGTGGAAAGTATACTCAAGGTGGGGATGGCGCTGTGGTGATGTTACAGTTGTCATGTGACAAAACGACTGCAACGACGATAAGCAAACAATAATCTGGTTGGCATTCTAACATTACTAGATATCTTTTAAATACAATGCAGAGACATCTTTGACATAACATTATAGCTGTTGATACGTTTAGTTAATTTTCAACATCTTGAGCTGTTTCACAAAGCATAATCTTATTTATTTCTTAAAATAGTCCAGCTAGGACGTCATTAGTAAAACCTGGGTACACCAACAGAACAATGGTAAACTGAGTTTAAATTATGGCTTGTGTACAGACTGAAAAGTACTAAGTGACATTTTTTCACCTAGAAATCCAAAGAGCTGTTTTACCAGTTTCCAGTCTTTGTGTTAAGCTAAACAAAACTGAACTGAATGTAAACAGTGCTCAAAATGTCAGACCATGAAATCTAAGAAACAAAAAAATATTGTTTCCATGTCACTGTGCACAGAAAAGTGATACAAGTAGCATTCACAAGGAATTCTCACCCCATACACTAAGTGCTCTAAAACCACACCATGCAACCTAATCATACCCACTTACCCATCATAGGGATATCTGATGATTGTATGAAGAGACAGAAAACATGGCAGGGAGGAGAAAGGAAGGAAAAAAGACAAATGAAGAGAAACAAAGAAATGGAGTAAATGGTATTCACACACATTCCCACACACATACCAACAAGTGGGACAGCTACAACTCACAGTAACATGTCCTGCTGGTTCTTCTGGAAGACTGCGCCAATATGTTGGAAGATGTCTGGGTTAAAGAGGTATATACCACAGTTGATGATGTCACTCACAAATGTGCTTGGCTTTTCCACATAATGCAAGACCTACATATCAAAAAAGAAAGATTAATCATAATTTTAAGTTTCAGCAGTACAGAGTAACTGTCTAGGAAGACCAAATGGTTAAATACCTCGTTCGATTCTTCGTTTTCCACAATACAGCCATAATTCATGGATTGCTTTCTGTTTGCCTAATTAGAGAAAATGTCAATATAATTTAGCATAATCTCAAATTCTATAAAGAGAAAAGATCTAATATAACCATTTTAATTGTAGTCAAAAAGTCAAAGAAAAACCAACCAAGTAAATCTAGTTTTACTTTCACGACAGTTCACGTTCCAGAAACTAATTATAACGTTTTACCGTTGTCCCAAGGATAACAAAGCTGTTTGGTTCTCCGTGTTCTTTCTGAAAGCTGAGCATCTCTGTAAGAGGAAATGCTGAACAAACATCAGCATTCAGTACAAAGAAAGCCTCTGGACTGCCAGAGACAATCTGATCTCTGAAGTGATAGATGCCCCCTCCAGTGCCCAGGGCTGCATACTCCTGCAAGTACCTGTGGTGAGGAGTTAAGAAGAGTGAAATATCTACAGGTATTTAGCAATGGGCGTGCACAGTAGCAAGTAAAGCATTACATTTGCCACAAAAAAGAATAACTAAAGACAAACAGAATCAAAATGGTGTTCTGGTTTGTGTCGTATACAAAATGTATTTCTAAATCTTGACACTGAACTATCACATCCTCCTAATTCTCACAAGCTCGTGTCGCTGCTATCGATATACCCAGGAAATGTAAACATTTTTCTATAAAAAAGCAAAGCCAACAGCTCCACTGTTTACCTGATTGAAATTTTGAACTCCTGCTGTGCATTTAACAGAAATCTATTCAGTTCTTCATTTGGCTGATAAAAACCAATGAGCAAAATCTCCTTCATATTTGGAACCTATATATAAAAAAAGAAAACAAAAAGGATCAGCATTAGAGTGATTGTGGATGCTGTCTGTCACAAAACACAGGCCAAGAAATTCCCAACACCAACTACTAATGAGGCGACAGTTGCTTTAGTATTTTAAGAATTACTAAGCTCTTACAAAAAAGAAAAAAACAAACAAGAGCCAACATTTCAAAACTAGTGACAATCTGATACTTTAAAATGAAACTTACCTTGGCACATGCTTCAATGTGGTGCTGAAGCATGGGAACACCAGCTACTGGAAACAGGGGTTTGGGCACTTCAAATGACAGTGGCCTGAATCTTGTGCCTGAAAAACAGTGTTTGAATATTTTAAGAAAAATAATAATAACAACTTTATTTGTATAGCACTTTTCAAAACAAAGGATTACATGTGCGTAACAGTTCAAATTAAACTCACACATAGCAGATAGATATACAAGTTAACATTAAGACAAACAGACACAATCAACCACATGATTAGACATTCATTCAAACATACACACATACACACAATTTTACTATAGTTGAAAATAAAGAGGAAAAGATTAAGGGAAAGGTAACCTTTAAAAATTACTTTTAAGCTAATTTTAGAGTCATAGAGTCAGCAAACCTGATTGACTGAGGAAGGCAGTTGCACAGTTTAGGCAAAACAACCTCAAAAGCACAGTCACCTCTAGTTTTAAAGTCCGAGTGGCGGACAGGTTTTCTAACTCCGACTGAATAGCAGGTTTCATTTTTGTACCAGTTCTGAGGTGAATTAAAAAGACAAACAAGTGTCTTTTGAGATGCAAGCATTCACTGAGGTAGGAGGGGCTCTTGAGGTTGTTGGGCTTGACAGAAAAGTACAATTATGTGTCATCTGCATAAAAAATGATAGGAGAATCCATTTAAACTATTAAGCAGAAGCACATGTAACATATAGAAAGAAAACAGAAATTGTCCAAGAACTGAGCCCTGAGGGGTTCAGAGGTGGACATACATTGACTAATATGAATTCTGAGGTATCTGTTCAATAAGTATGAAGAAAACCATTTGAAAGCAGTACCAGTGATGCCAGCCTGTTTTGTAGTCTATTAATAAGAGTAGCACGAACAAAGGCTGCAGATAAGTCAAGCAAGACTAAAATAGAATGTTCACCCTTCTCTTAGTGCATAAGAATGCCATTGGCAATCTCCAATAAAGCTGTTTCAGAGCTGTGGTTTTGTTGGTAACCCGACTGGAATTTATTTAACTTATTTTAAGATGTTCTTCCTTCAACAATCTAAAGACACTAACGAGCAAGAACTTCCTCAAGGCTTTTAGAAATAAACAGGAGTTTGGAAATTGGCTTGTAATTATATAAAACAGTGGGATCTAAGGATATTTTTTCAGCAGCGGAAAGACACTTGCTGTTTTAATGCTCAGGGTCTCACTTGTGTCATCACTATATAACAAGGAGTTTATGCATGAGAAGATCTGCATTTACTAATCTGCCTACAGTTCTGAGTGCTTGGGTTGGTAGTCTATTCTTTACATCACTTTCACCTTCACCATGCTCTCACACTCAATTCTGTCATCATCACTCTGTTCTTGCCTGCCTTCTGCGAGCTTCTGTTCTGTGTGCTTTACATATCAGTCCTCTTCTATAATTTTGTCTTTCAATCTTTCACGATTTATTTTTTTTTATGTATTATTTTATTTATTTTATTATTTGTTTTGGGCTGTTCCTCCAAAGCATGCCATCTTCTGTTTGAAAATGGAAAAATCTGAGCAAATCATATCACGAGGGCTCAGTCGTTAAAAAGATAAGAATACAAAGCAGACACAGTAAAGGGTACTGTATGTATGTAGCTGGTTTCTCCTAAGTATAAAATAAAAGACAGACGATCTTGCCGAGCTATAGAGCCTTTCATTACACACCCATTAACTTTATTATTAAACTTTACTATTTTTTTTAAATAGAATAAGTAATCTAAAATACTTTTCTATAAATAACTGTCACGCTTGCTGAGAGGGAATGACATTAATGCATCAGTAGTGGAAGGCAAGCTAAAGTTTTGGGGGGTTTTCCAAAAAAAAAATCTGTGCTCAGGTTGGACTATAGTTTACAAGACGTGGTGATAAAATATTAGGGTATAAAAGCTATATGGGTAAGATTTAACTTCTTGTTCGTGGGACACGTTGTGACACGTCAGTGATAAAAACAACTTCAGCCAGCCTGTTAGCATTAGCAGCCTAGCCTTGCTTTAAACACACGTTAATGACTTTGAAAACACGCCAAGGAAAAGAGTTACCTTTCTGGGGGCCTCCGATTAAAATGACCGACTTCAACATCTTGACAGAAACGCTGCTTGGTGACATGCAAGACCTGGCTGGAAACTATCTGCAGCAGTAAGCAACAGCTGTGAGAGCATTTCCGCACTCACTTCCTGATTGTGACGTTAACGAGATTATCGTGAAATCACGGACCAGAGTGTTCGGAGTGAAACGGAGTCGAGCGCCTGAAAGCTTTGGACTACAAATGCTCTTTTGAAATCACCAGAATATGCCTTTGTGTACGTGCGACAATATTTCAAGATTATGTTTAACTGCATCAATTATGATGTTATTAATTTATAGTATGCTAAATATTATAAATACTAAAAATATATCAATTATAATATCACTGCAAACTCTTATATAAATTATATCCAGGCTCAGTAAACCTTGTGTACCTTATGTGTCTCCTATACATCAAACTAAACATCTGAACTTTTTTTTTTCTTAAAACTCCTTCTTTGTGCTTTAATATTGTTACATTATTTGTTTGTTTGTTTGTATATTTTTTTAATGTAGCATACTTCTTCTAGGTGCTTCCTTTAGAGGTCGTCACAGTGGATCTTCCCCCATCTCACTTTATCTCGAGCATTCAGTTTTATCACACCAAATCTTTGCATGTCCTTCAGTACATCCATGAACCTTTTCTATGGTCTTCCTTTTTTCCTCCTGCCTGGCAGCACAATTTAAAACACTCATTGTCCAATATATATCCCCTGTCCCTCCTCTACCCATGTCCAAACCACTTCAGTCTTGTGTCTCTTAACTTTGTCTCCAGACCACTCAGCCCAAGCTGTCTCTCTGATGTGTTCATGTCTAATGTATTTCATTGTGGTCACTCCCAGTGAAAACATTGCATCTGTAAGTGTTCCACCTTCAGTTCCACCTCTTGTCAAGCCAAACATGATAACATTTTTTAATTTTTTTTATATATACACCTAAGTGCTTTCGATCTAACTTTCACATTCCAACTTGGTATTCAGTATCTTGCCCATGGATACTTTGGCATGCAGACTGGATCAGCCACCCTTCAAGCAGCCACCCTTTGATCAAGTCATTGAACTACCAACCTCCTGATTAGTAGATAACATGTTCTACGTCCTGAGCTAAACCCCATACCACATTATACAAAATTTAGTCTTGAAAGACTTTGCAACCGTGTTGTGAAAACATTCTAAATGACCTTTTTTTTAGTGAGAAAATAAGAGTATGAAGACCTGGGTCTGACATATCTTTGATTACTGCAGTAGACAGCCCAAGCATATCTAGACTAGACTAGACTAGCACAATATTAACTGATTATACTTAATCCTAAACCTGTAATGTGCCACAGTTTGCCATTTCTCACTTGCACTGTATTATAGCGCTTATTTTAGTTCTAATAAATCCAGTTCTACCTTTGTAAAAAAAAAAAAAAAACAGGGTATAAAATCTGATTATTACAAAAAACAGGATTGTAATCCTACAGCTTGCTGTAATATATTCTTACTGTTCATCTATTCCTTTTTTAGAACATCTCTTGCATCCACACAAAGTAGGTTATTCCCTTATTTCAGCTGAGGGAAGTTCTAGCAGTGGGGAAAATATCTCAGCTGTCAGTTTTGAATGCTTGCAAAGACAACACTTACACAGCTCTAATAGAAGAGTTTACTTTCATACTTACTCATTAAAACATAACCTGAAGTAAAACAGTCTCCCATGTGGTAGTATTCATAACTCAAACATATGCAAATAAGGTGCGAGTCTGCATCAAACAAACAGAATAACATTTTAGTCAACAATCACCAAGGGACAAGGTGCTCTGGTACAGGCTTTTCTGGAGGAGCAACACAGAAATCTGAAGCGCTTTCAAACCCCCTCAAAACTTTAAAGATTTATTTCTTTTTCATTTTGGCCCTCTGCACTTAGACAGAAACTGCGTTATACTTCCTTTGTATAAAAAAAAGACACAAAGAAGGAAAACAAAATGTGCAAAAGAGGACTGTTTTCTCCACTGTATTGTCACACATTTTATGCTATCAAATGTTCTTATAAAATCATAATCTAGTTAAATCCCTTATGAAATTTCACGTTTAAATTCCAGCAAGATTAGATCATAAAAACTGTACGTCAAAGATTCTTTTTAGCTCAGCTGCTGTAACACGTCTGGTTTTGCAGACATTTTTTAAATAAGTCCGAATTAACATCAGTTTTAGGCTAATTTGTTTTTACAAACAACATGAGCATGCATTGCAAAGGTGCTTTGCAATCCTTGCAATGATTAATGTCTTAGGCCCGATTCACTATTTAAATGTGAACTTCAGTGGCATGAAAATACTGAATCTATGGAGAAGAGCTGGCAGAACTGGAAAAAACTCACTTTATCGATGGGCACAATCACGTGACTTTCCACTCACAGTCGTTGGCAGACTTTAAAATGCCAAAGACTGTGAGGAGTGAGCATGTGACCAGACTGTGGGTGTAGCTGCTAAAGTATTAACATGAAATATCTATGAATATGGGAGTAAAACAATGGGATGATTCCTGCCATGATCATGACCAATAAGGATCATTGCAGTCTAATGGGATACAAGTGGTATGCAACATATAAAGGCAAAGCAATACTTTCAAACTTTCACATCATTTGGCACTTCATGAAGTTCATGAACATGTTAAAGACTGATAAATATGATTTAAATTGATTACTGTTCAAGACATCAGAGGCAAACATATTATGAGACTGGAAGAAGTATGCATGAAGGTTATACTGTGAACATGGACAAGTGCCTATAAAAATGACAAAAAAGTGTCCTTGAGCACAATTTTGGTAAAGACCCATTAGATGATTATTGTGGGTAAGTTTGATTAAATTCTGATCAATACTATAGAAGTAGTAATTATTGTGACTTGTGGAAGGACAGTCCATTGGCAAGATGAGCTAATAGCAGAGCGATGACAGTTTGAATACGAGAGAGACGCAATAAAGTGGAAGCTTAATAAGTTTGGGTCTGTTTTCTGAACAGGAAGCAATCCAAAAAAGCAACAATTTAACAGAAGCTGAGAGTAGTCACATCATGAAAATCATCCGATACAG
>NW_005187564.1:339207-402325 GCF_000239375.1 Pundamilia nyererei
GCCCGAGATTCACAGAATTTACAGAAAATGTTACATTTTTGTGATTTATATCGTTATCGGACGATAGATGTCTTATATTGGGATATGAGATTTTGGTCATATGGCACAGCCCTACAAGTAGCCCAAACACAATCATTGCAAAGAATGAATGTTTGTGTTACTTTTTTAAGTCAAAAAAAAAAAAAAAATCTGCATTAATAAACTGACTTATTATAAAAAAAAAAAAATGTACAGACTTTTTTTGTCACATTGTGCTCACTTTCACACAAGGTACCAACAGCAAAGTGCCTTTGCGATTTATTAAATGAATCCTAGCATTAATTTGGTGAATATGTTGATATCACAATATCAAATATTCACAATCAAATACTCAAATCCCAAACTGTCAGTCTTTGGGGAAAAGATAATTACCCTTCAGCATCACTGTAAGTCTGAAACCGGGGTAACAAATACAGCGTGTGTACCAAAGATTGTCTCAGAAACCTTTTAAATACAATTTATTACTTGTTCTAAAAACTACTGTTGAGTAAACAAATCAGTACCTAACATGTTAACGGTTCAGTGTAGTGCATTGTTATCACCGTGTGTTTCAAAAAAACCCTCAATAAGAAAAAAATGTCTATGCTCTAGTAATGCAAAACAATAATATTTACATCCTATGTAAAAAGTAAAAACAAAATCAGCACTGCTCTTCTCATGAACAAAAAATGACTGTAGTTTACAGCATTTGGAGAGGTAATAGAACTATTAATGAGTATTATGTAATAACGAAGTTGTGGTTACCATCCTAGCTACAGGTCTACAGGTCAGAAACTACTTAATGCCCCTTAACACTGAGATAATAGATCAAACTGTTTCTACAGTACCTTTAGAGATCAATTTATTATTAGCTTTCACCTGCAAATAGCTGCTTTTGTACCAGTGCCTGGTGCAGCTGAGCTCTGCTGTTCCCTAAAGTTTAGGACGTCTTGGTAGTACTATCTCCTGTTGTAGAGGTCTTTGCGTTTTCGCAGTTCCTCCAGCACCCTTGCCCTAAACTGGGTCCAGTCTTCTTCCTGGAATTGCTGGACACCCAGAGCCAGGTGGAGCTCTGCAGAGTGGCTGCGCAGGAAAGGATTGTACTGCTTCTCTTCTCCAATCGTGGAGGGACACTGGAAATAAAGAGCACGTCAAAACGCAGCCCACCTCAAAGGCTCTTGATTGAACAGTGTCAATCATTTGCAGAAAGATTAAAAATAAATAAATCTATCATAGAAGATAAAATAAGTGATTTCTGTTACTCCCTTCCCCATCACAAAACAGACAATGCATTTCTGCAGATGGCATCACCGTGAGTATTAAGAAAACACAGCAGCTAATTTGTTACCAGGATACACTGACGTTAATTTGGCAATAAACCTAAACAAAACAGAGACATATCACAACAGGAAAAGCTCAACCTGGATTCCTAGACATCTGCTTCCTCTTTCCAGCATCACAGCACAAAGGGATGCTTGAATAAAACTCGGTTAATTGTTAATAATGCTTGGTCTGTTCCTACTGTGACAAGCCGAAAACAATCTGTTAAGTCAGACTTTCTATCCCTTACCAATAACAGTTTAAAATCCGCCAATGAGATCTGGAATTAGCAAATGCATCAACCTTAATTTGAAAATCCTAGATGCTTTTCAGGAAAGGTCACTTTTGACTTTGAGGTCAAGGTCTCCAGGATTTAAACCTGTCCAAGAGTTTTAGTAATTGCATGGCATGAAGTTGAGAATCCTAGGTGACTTCCTTCTTGAGTTAATGCGCTCACAAGATTTTTAGAAAACTTGACCTCTGACCTCTGACCTTGAGGTCGAGGTAAATGATATTCAAACTTGTTAGAGACTTTGAGTAGATGCAACTGTGGTATCGATTTTAAAATCCTACTTTACTTGTTGTTAAGTTCTTGCATTCGCAATCTTGGGTGTCCACGCCGCATGGCATTTAGTTTTTATTCAAAGGACCTGCTTAACCGAGTGAGTCACAGCAGTGCTCACTGCAGTTTCTGATACATTTGGTCAAATACAGATGCAGTGTTTCAGAAGTTTAAGTCATCACCTTCAGGCAGCTCTGCTACAAGGAAAACTTTACAGTTTTCATACATGTTTTTTTGGTGTACTATATATCTGATCTTTTTAATAAATAATACTCAAAGATCAAACTCAGGTGACTGATATAAATAAGCAAAAGACTACGTGTGAAACGTGAAAACATGCAGACTGCAGAGGAAATGTTATGGTCATTCAATAAGTTTTGGAGGTGGAAATCATCAACTGGAAGCTCCAATCTTGTGAAACTGCCTTTAGAGGCATGTATTGATAACAGATAAAAAACTAATCTAAATTCAGGATGGGCACTTCACTGAACAGCAAACCTTTGCTCTGCTGCAGACTATATCACAGATGGACTCGACTGAGCCTGGAAGAAGGGAAAGCGAGAGGGCGGCATGCACTCAAGAGTGCTGTCAGCACGAACGCTGTACGCAACTGATAAGCCCTTATTTGAGGTGTTGGACAACATGAATCCTGGGATGGCTCGCTTGAGAGGCATAACAATGGTGATACATCATTCTCACCGTGCACAGCTTCTGGCCTCGCTGCTGCAGCACCCACTGATATTTGTTTTCCCTGGCTGTGTTGTGCGGCTCAACCTCAGCAGCAAACAGCAGGTTGTCCTCTGCATACTCATGACCTGCGGGACAGCCAGTGGACACACAAGAAAAATATCACAGCCACATGTATAACCATACTTAAAAGCCTAAAAAAACCAAAGAATTCCCTATGCAACCCGTTCTTATGGTTTGGCTGTATATAGATAAAACTCTTTTTTAAAAGCAAAGACATATTAAAACCACAACTTCATCCGCAGCACACAAACATAATTTTTTGACACTGAATCAGACAACTGAAAGGATTCTCCTACCAGGCCATAATAGAGTATCATCAGTCAAGGACCCAACTGTGTCCAGAGATGACAGCATTGTTGTTGCACTGCCTTCAAACATTCTCCCTAGAAACAATAAAGACAGGTTAACAAAGAGATTCCAATTTCCAAACAGGGTTCCTGAAGAATTCATATGGTCTAATCTTTAGTATTACCAGGATATTTTCATTACTGCTATATTTTGTGCATAATGAAAATGTATTAACCACTAAATTGCTATACAAAATCTATTGTATATTAAAGAACATGTTAAAAAAAAGCCATTGGTATTACAAGGTAACCAAAACAGGCCACTAAATATACAATACTATAATTAAGTATATATTTTAAGTACTTTTTGACGCAACTGATTAAATTATTTAAAGTCTTATAAAAAAAACTATGTTACATTAAGTTATGCAAAGGAAATCTAATCAGCATTTCCGATGAAATATGAAAAGGTGTAATTTGCATGCAACAGTATTCAGTTAAGATGGTGCTGACTTGCATTAGCAATGTTAAACTTGCTTTTGAATGAGGTAATCTGGATGTGAACCAAAAATGACAGATGTGAATGCAGAAAAGGCATCAGGTCAAAGATCCTTTTTAAAATTGCACTGATTGAAACACTGATGACAGATAGGTTTCTCGTATATATCACATAGTACAATTAAGTCAAAAATCACGCTTCCTTGGTATCACACTTATGCATTTTAGCTGACTTTTAGACTGTGCGATCATCAGGTTCTCAGACTTCAGCAGTTTTACAGTATAGAAAAAAAAAAGCCCACAAAAACTCTAAAAACGCCACACCAGTTTTTTTTTTTTAAGTTGCTTTTACTCAAGCATAACATATATTTTGATCAAATTGCCAGGAATAAGAGGGCAATGCGTAGACTTCTGTTAAGGTAACACAACTATAACTACGTGCAGACAAATTGTGCTTGCATGCATAGTCACTCCCTGTAGAGAACAATTTTGAGCCAGTAAAACCCAGAGAACCTGTGTAGAATGATTCCACATCAAACAAACTATTTCATCCTGCATTTTCAGTAACTCTGAAAAAAACAAAAAGAAGCAAACAGCTAGAATAATTCCTCTTGATCTGGTTTTCTGCATAACTTACCACATCCTGAGAGAAACACCAGGTCACCAGAGAAGAGGCTGGAGGGGGCACCGACCGTTTGACCATCCAAGAGGTAGATCATGTGGCCTACCGTGTGTCCAGGGGTAAAGAGGGCCTTAAAGCGCATACGCCCAACTGTTACCGAGTCATTGTGTGAGAGAGGGCTGGAAAGAAAAATAAGTAATGAAAAAACCTAAACCAAGAAGTGTGGAGTTACTGATTTTTAGTGAAAATTAAAAGATTAAAAATAACTGAAATAGACTTCCATTTCTGACATGTACCAGTTGAGCAAAGGTATCAAAAACGACTACCTTCCCATATTATTTTTACATTATTAGAAAAAAAAATGTGAAAAACAAAATCTTTAGTGTGGTGGTTTGGAAGTCCTAAGATAACCCTCCATCCCCTCAGACATAACAGAATAGTCACTCATGCCACGATAATTTAGTGTGAAGTCAGCTGCCACCACTACTGACAGTGGGAACAAAACAGGACTAAGTACAGTAAGAGTGATTCAAAGTGAGCCAGTGTGCTATACTGTGCAAGCTGGGACTTACTGCGTGAGGCCAGGAATGTTATCAGCCGCATTTCCATAAACTCGGCATGAGCTGTGCAGCCGTTTCAACCCTTTGTTTCCCCCACTGTGGTCCCTGTACATGGATCACAAAGAAGGTTCACGCAGCAATTTAGACAATATCCACACATTACAGATACAAAGCACCTATTTTTTTTTAAAAACACTGTGCTTATTTTAATCAAACTGAACGCAGGACTTTCAAAATGTGGGGAAAACATCTATACATACAAATGCATGGCATTCTTTTAATCTGCAGTACGGCAATAATAAGTCTAACCTCTTGTGTTAGAGATGTGAATCACATTTTTATTTTACTATACCTATTATTATATGCTTTTTTAACCTTTTGTGACATGCTGAGTCTTGTATGATTATCACATTAACATATTTTTAGATTTTTTTGCCTTCAACTGTAAATTATGTCCTCGAAGTTAAACATTTTCAATATCTGTCTTATCCAATAAGATAAAGTTACCTCGGGAATTTTTTAGCTACAAAAGGAGATGGTAAAGTACATCAAAACTGTCACCAAGACCTACTATAAATGTTACCAGTGTCATATTGAATGGGGTCAAGTTGGCAATGACATCCAATCTGTTCCTAATATTGCAGCAATTTACTGTTATAAATATTCAATAGCCACATTAAACTATTATATTTGCACTGATCAACCTTCCTGTTCTATAGGAATATAACCAGAATACAATGAGCTGGCAGCCCATGAAGTCCTGTAAGCCCTCTTGTTCACAGTATTTCCAAAATAAAATATCGATAATTGGTGTCCCTGTATCAATATAACATTGCTATGCTAAATATCACAATACTATGCTGTCTTTCCCCCCTACTCCTTTTTTATACATACAAATTACATGAAACTCACCAGTGCTTGTGTGTACATAGTATTGCTTCTAACATTACTCCTTCTGCCTCGAGGACTGCCTGAAATGAATAAAAGAAAATATAAATAAATCGGGTGTTGGTAAAACCTTCAGTCAACACTTCAGATTCATGACACATCACAGCGTTATTATACTTGTGTATTTAATAAGGCAAGATACCATGGATACAAAACACACTCATTCACAACAGCTGGCTACGGACAGTCAACAGCTGCAGCTGAAGTAAAGCACATGGTTGTAAGGAAAAATGACAGTGCAGAGATACCAGCTGTAAGAGAGAGAGGCTCCAATGTCAATGAGCCCTACAATTACAATCAAGCTTTCAATACAACTCAATTTTTTTGTTTACACACCTCGTACTTTTATAAATACAGCAATAATTCTATACAGGCTTTCATATATTGTTTGTAACTCACACTATTTATAAATTTTAACCCCATCTATGTCCTGTATGTGTTACTAAACTGGCTTTGAACTGAATGACAATCATCACACTTTAATAGTATTATTCCAACTCCCCTAAAAATATTTCGTTTTCTTAAAGATCTTAATACTAGATATTATACATTTCATATAATAGCTTTAAGGATCAGAGTTGTGGTACATATACAAAATAAAGCTGAACTAGAAGCAAAGCAATCATGTCTCACTAATATCAGGCGATATCTGTCCTGACTTCTGTGCAGCAACATGTTCTGAAGAAAAAACAACTTTTCCCTTGGAACTAACTACACAGTTACTGATTGCTGTTTTCAGCGCAATAGCCTAAATCTATTAACCCATTCAAAGACACATAAGTGACATCAGAGGCACTCACCTGAACTATCTGAGGGTCTGCAGGGTCTACAACGACTGCGATGCTCGAGGCTCTGTCGATGATAAGGTAGCTGTAGTTGTCAGAGAGCACAGAGATAGGAATTATTTTAACACCTGTGGGCAGAGAAAGAAATGACATAATAATTATTCGGGACAACATTAAACATGCACTAATAAAAATATCCATCTTTAATGAAACAAATGCTAGAATTTTGTACTGATAGTAATAACAATAGGTTCTATGGTCTGTACAGCGTGTGACAGCAAGGCATTGTTTGGCCCAGTGTCACCAAGTTAAACCAGTAATTGTTGCATATACCATTGAACTCCACGGGATCTGTAGCTGAATGCCCTCCAGGGTAATTTTCACGAGCTTTCCGCATTTGCCGTTTGTAGTACATGTAGCCAAGTCTGGTCTTAGTGTAGAGTGTGTACCTGGGAGACAATTGGAAATGTTATGTCCCAATAGTTGTTAACATTATTAACCTCGCCATGCAGTTACTGTCATTTCTTTGGTTTGTTGAATGAGCACAATTGACGTAACTTCAATGGTTGGTATGCAAACGTCTCTTAAAATAAAGTTGAAGCCACTGCAGCATATGCTGATGAAAAAAATGGCATTATCGCGAGAAGAGCCTCACAGCAGAATACCAACAGCTGTACTTTTCAAATGGTCTTGACTAAATTAAATTACGTGGGATAAATCTATAGCACATAAAAATGGCTAGATGTTGCTAAGCTACGCCAAGAGAATCGCCAAGGAAACGACAGAAATCTCTGTCGACAAGGAAAGTGGCGCAATACTCACGCTATTCGGAACAAGGGCTTCTCCGTTCGGGCCATTATCTTGCTGAACAGTTTTCTCCAAAACACCTGTCCTGTCCGTCTGTAGCGAAGGCACAAACAAAAACAGATGAAGGATGAAGTGGCTACCAGTGTTATTATCCAGTCAGGAAGCGCCATAGCCTCTGAGCGGAACGTAATGACGTATACAGCGACACGTCACAACAGTCCCCTGGTGACTTTTAGGCTCACTACCGGTGTTGTGCTCACCTGATTTCTCATGTTTAGGTTTTCTTTTATGTATTAAAACAGAGTATATTATAATTTTTTCTGTATATTTTCATTATACATTTTTCCCATCACATTTTGCTTAGGTTTAGGCAGCAGAACCACTTGGGAAGTAGTAGTAGTAAATTAAATGAAATTTTAAAAAAAGGGTTTTGACAGTCTGTCAGGCAAACTTTAACATGCATATGAACTAGCAAAAATACTGTGTGATTTTGCCTGTTTTATATCCAAATCCACTTTGCTTCAAGAAACACATAAAATGGGAATTTCTATTTTTAGAATCACATTTCTTTCTGGTGTAAATGTTGAATAATTATCTGTCTGTTGTTATAACCATATTGTAGGTTAATTGTAATGATTTTTGTAGTACAAGAAAAAATACATTGACATATAATTATGACTTACAATTACCCTTAGACAAAATGCCAAAGCTGACTAGGTATCAAGGAAGCACTGGCATTTAACTAATTGTAGAGGGAGGTACAACCAGTAGTTTGTGTTTTGGTAATATTGGTACTTTTTAACAGGAGGCGACATGAGTAACCAGTCTCATCTTTCTGAGAGTAGCAGTAACAGTGTGAGTTTCAGCCAGCATATCCAGTTACAAAGGATGACATCCTCCTGTTGTGCACGGCTGCAAATCTCCAAGGCAGGACTGAAGGACAGTGAACCCAACTCAGGCGCAAGCCACAAGGTAAGTAACCTTTTCTGCTTTGTTTTCATTTGTTTTCTGGGTGATCAGATCATAACAAACCAAAAGTGGGTCAAAGAGATTACTTGAGTGCAGTGTTGTAGTGTTTTAAAATTTGTATATAATGTATGGCTGGGTTTTAAAAATAACACAGGCTTAATTTCCTGTTCACAATCGGCAGTATGCTTGCTTTTTTCTCTTTTCCTATCTTAAAAATTCTTAAGTACAGTACTAATTTTCACAAGTAATCTGACTAGACTACATACAAAAAGAAAAATGTATGCAGTCTGGCCTTTTCAGACCGGTGAGGTGCTGTAGAGGGATTCGACTGCTCTTACAGGTGCTTTAATAGAATAAATGAAACTGAAGGTGAGCTCAGGATTGCATATTGAAAGAAGAAAAATCATAACTTTCGATGGGGGAACTTTCCTTGGCCTCCAAGTGTCCACATATACTTCATTCTTAAATTAAACAGAATTACAGTCATTGGTTTCTACTCTCATACTTTGCGTGACCCTTCGTATATTTTATCAAGCAATAAATGTGAACACATGGCATGACTGTGCCTTCCAGACACAATAATGCTTAAGTTGTTTCAATGTGTCTTGTGAAACTATATGTTGAATTACAACCAAGAGCTGAGTGAAACTATAATTCAAGCTGGGACATTATCTCATCTTTGTTATTGCAACAGCACCAGACTGCTAGACCTTTTTTCAGCCCTTCAAAATATTGCAGTTTCATTACATGTGGCCCAATTATCCCGAACAAACGTGCGCACTTTAATTTAAAATATTTATAGTAGTCAAATTAATTTTTAATTAGCAAGTGACTCACACTTAAAGTACAAGTGTAAGGAGACCAAGGGTGTCTGCGGTGTTACAGTACATACAGATATACAGCATGATAACAAAATTACATTTTTAATGTTAAATTTCAATGTAATTTATTATTGTGAGTTCCAAGTTTTCAAAAATATGACATGGCTGTCGCTGTAGCAGGGAAAATCTTCCACACATACCCCACATACACATGTACAAAGCCAGAAATATGGAATAATACCTTTATCTAATACAGTTTTTAAACCAAAGAGGGAAAAACAGTGAGCTTTATGCACAGTGAGACGCTTTTGTACTCAAGAACTGTGCAAAAGTATCAAAATAACACATATGCACACGTTCCTGCTCCTGACTGCCACTTATTTTTCAGCATTTACCTGCCTTCTCCTTTTTATTCCCTCCCTCTTTTCTCCATCGTTCCTTTTCATCTGTTCAGCGTGTCTAACGTTACCTGGTTCGTGTCGCCTGCCTTGCTGAAAGAGACAGACAGAGCGACATGCGCACAGTTTTGCATGTCTTTGATGTGGTAGATTTGCGTGGTTCCTGCGTGGTGCTTGAACCAGCTGAAAGTTCACAGCAAGCCAAAACGTCCCCGAGGCCACCAGGACGTCCTGTAGAGACAGCCTTCCTTATTTTCTTTACAGCCACTGGAAACGAGCCAGACTTTAGAATTCTGTTATTCGGTGCTGATTTCTGAGAATCACATGTGAAACACAGAAAAACAGATAATAATGTTGTGCACAAGGAGGGACTTGTGATCACCCTTTCTGAAACTAGGGTGACCACATAGTTTCCAGGAAATAATACCACAGAATTAAGCAATGCAACATACTGTGATTTACGATGTAATATAGTAGGAAGATTTTATTTTGTAATTGTGAAAATGGAAAGTCAGCAATAACTAGTGGATAGTGAAAAGATGTAAGTCTGACATAGCTTTGTACCACTCATCCTGTCTTTAGGGTAGTCCAGAAAAATGATGACATCTAAAATTGACAGTCCTCCCCCCTACGAGGAAGCACTGCATCATCCTAAGTGTGATAACTTCCCCTACCAGCCACAGCATGGCTCTCCTCTTCCCCCACCTCCATCTTACAGTCCCAGTCCTGGCTACTGGGGCCAAGGGGGTGTCTACCCGCCGATCAGCATGTGTCAAGGCCCTGGCCTTCCTCCATCTGGGATGCCCACCACAATACCGACTCTGTCTGCTGGACTGCCTGCCTCCAACCCAGGTTCTTAGCGAGTGGCACAGTCTTGAAGTAATCACACCCTGCAATATATTTAGATTAGGTGTAACAAGGATAAATTACCACTTGGCTCTTCCAAATTCTGCAGGAGAGATGGAGGATTTTCTCAGCACCCAGTGGGAAAGCACATCTGTTCGGCACGCCTTCATCAGAAAAGTAAGGGTTTGTAACTGTGTGTCTTAACTTGCTCTTTGTGCCAGTGACAATCCTGCTGCTCTGATCTTTCTTTTTTTCTTTTTTTTTGGACAGGTTTACTTAATTTTATCAGCACAGCTTGCTGTCACCTTCTCAGTTGTTGCTGTCTTTACGTTTGTGTAAGTTTCCCCATTTGTACATCCATCTAGCCACTGGTGAATGTATCTGGTGAAGGGTAAGAAACACAGTCTGCCCTTTGGTGATGCCATGTATCTGCTTTCACAGTGACCCAGTGAGGATGTTTGTCATCAGTTACCCTGGCATCTACTGGGCATCTTTGTGAGTTACTTTTAAGAAACAGCCGCACAGTTTTAGTGCAATTACATCAATTGATAAAAAAAAAACACACATG
Organism: Pundamilia nyererei; assembly: GCF_000239375.1. Lineage (NCBI taxonomy): Eukaryota > Metazoa > Chordata > Actinopteri > Cichliformes > Cichlidae > Pundamilia > Pundamilia nyererei. The sequence continues at coordinate 349,967 of NW_005187564.1, forward strand.
TGAAGAATATGATGTATGTAATAATAATCACAGTGGTGAATCTCTCCGTAGTGTGGTTTACTTTGTGGTTTACTGCATTCTCATCTGCTGCAAAGAGCCAAGGTAAGCAAGGCCAAATAAGTTGGAAAAATTAAGTTGTTTTATTATTGCTATTATTATGGCTTATTAAAATTTTCATAAACAGTGATGTTTGTGGTTTCTGTACTTTTTAGGAGGCGTTTTCCATGGAATCTTGTGCTGCTTGGAGTATTTGTAAGTGTTGTTTATTAGACTAAGGGTCAGACATTGACACTAGTAATGCCACAGCAGATATATATGTGCAGAACTAACATAGTGTGAGGTGCTGAAGACTGAAAAAGTAAAGTCAGTAGAAAAAAGACATCTCTAAAAAGTGCTAAAACTCACTCTGACATTTAAGACACATTGTATTCATGTTTGATCTTGCAGACTCTTGCCTTGTCTTACATGGCCGGAGCAGTTTCAAGGTCTGTTTATTGGCTTTATTCAGGCAACAGCTCAAAACAGCACATTTTGATCCTGATGGTATATATGTGCCTTTTTTTTTGTTTCGTTTTAATCGCTACATGTATCCTTTACAGCTATTATGGAACCAAAGCAGTGTTTATCGCCATGGGAGTAACAGCATTAGTCTGTATAGCTGTGACAGTCTTCTGCTTCCAAACTAAGGTACACGGAGATGTAAACTGTCTCGCTGTAGCTCAGTAGCCTGTGGCTTGTCAGAGGATGTCTTTGTTGTCGGTGTAAAAGAACTCCTTTGTCTTGCATTACAATGGGGGCACTGAAATCCTTTAAATATTTATAACATTTTGGGATAAGATGCGAATCCAACTTCTCTGATGCAACTCGAGATACACAAGTTACATTTTTGGCTTCTACAAGACACGTTTCACACACGCACACACATATATTTCTCTTTCACAATAGTCTCACTGCTCTTTCATGTAGCTTGAAGCATATCAGCTTCACTTTCATCCCCTTAATGACTTGTTTCTCATCACAGGTGGACTTCACCTCCTGCGGGGGATTCCTCTGCATTGCGGCCGTTCTGCTCATGATCATTGGGATTGTTACAGCCATCGTCCTCTCCTTCCAATATGTGAGCCTGCTCTGGTCAAGTCATTTAATTTATTCTGTCTACTCGTGTTTCTCTGCGTGAGGAACAGCAGCTCCCAAGGGTGTATCTGTGTGACTGATTTCACATTCAGGAGCCTTTCTTATGTCACTCAACAGGTCCCCTGGCTGCATATGCTCTACGCTGCAATTGGAGCCATCGTTTACACTCTGGTGAGTCCACACTCACACAAAATTAGACTGAGTATTTCTTCTTGGTATTATGAGTCTGTTGTTGAAAAGCAAGCGAGACATTTGCAGTCCTTACACCCCCAATACATAGCTATTTAGGAGCCCTAAATAATGTGGTGATAATCTACTATTCATCATCGTATTTGTCTTGATTTTGATTGGTCTATCAAATAAAAAAACAAGAAGGGAACACTCAATCTTCAGTTTAACACAAAGTCTGTTAACTTCAGAGATATCAGGATGTCCAGATAGAAAGCATAAACTATTGTGAATCCAATAAAAAAGTGATAACAGTTGCACTGGAAAGGCAACAACAAGACAACCTCCAGAAAGGGAAGGTTTTTTGATGGATTTTTCTCTAGTTTTGCTTTTTGCTGGGTCCTTTTTGCTACTTGGTAGCATGAGACAGCACCTGCAGCCTCCACAGGTTGCTCAGCTCCATCAGTAAGGCACAGATTTGCCATGTCGACAGGCCCGTTACACGAGCAGCACTGCCAGAGCCCTAAAAAGTGACCTCAATCAGGTTATTTGTGCATGTTTACAACCAAAATGTCATCAAGAGACTCCTTGAGCATGACATGAAGGCTCAGTGTTCCTAGGTGGGTTCTGTGGTCAGAAACCAGCATTGTGTAACTCAGCTGGCAGGTTCACCACTAACACAGTGTACTTTTCACGGATGATGTTGCAAGAAGCTAACATTTATTACGGTGTCTCCTCTCCTTTTCACCTCTGTCACATGCTTTCTTTAGTAAAGGAGGTAAAAATCAGTTTTCCCTAATCGAACAGACGGATATTCCTGAAGTTCCAACTATGATGTTCAAGTGTTCCTTTAATTTTTTGCGCAGTGTATAAAGTGAATTGGGCTTTTATTTTGGGACATTTTATCATTTCCTGTTACAAACATGATTTCCACATTCATTGTCCCAATAGGTCTTTTAAACAGGTAATCTCACTGTATACATGTTTTAGCACTTTTTAATGTGGTTTTCCCATAATGCTGGGGATTGTCTGACCTTTGCTTTTGTACCATTATATTCAAAATATAATTTACCCAAACTTTTTACCTTAGCCTTTGTTTACATTTCCTGTCAGTCTCAGCTATAGTTGAAATTTTGTGTTAATGAGTAAATATTAACACAGCAACACACGAAAAGGGTTAAACTAAACGCACCACCACATGGTAAGAACAGAATCACAAAGCTATTAGTACAGTTGTAGCCTCACATGATACAGGATGTAAATTTTCTTGTTGGTCATAGTGAGTGACACGTAACAGTCCAAAAACCAAAAGTTTTAATTAATGGTCACAAACATGACAAAAGGCTAGAAATGTTGCAGCATTTTTCCTTGTATTCATGTTTTTATGTCAATTTCCTCTTTCCTTTTCTTCCTTATATTAGTTTTTAGTGTACAACACCCAACTTCTTATCGGAAATCGGGAGTTGGCCATCAGCCCAGAGGAGTACGTCTATGGAGCGCTTTCTCTTTATGTTGATATTGTTCACATCTTCCTCTTCATCCTTCAAGTCAGCGGAGCTGCGACTGAATGAGCCAGCGGTTGGAGTTTGTATATTGTATTTGCTGGCAGACACACAGCAAACTGTCAGAAAGATTATTACTTTATTATTATTATTATTTTTTCTACATCAGTAACACTGGAGCACTTTGTTTGTTGGGCTGTATGTAGCAGGACTGCAGCCGCAAAGCTTCCACTTAGCCCGTGTAAAGGAAGAGAGCTGCTTAAGCTTTGCACATTTGTATAGCTGCATTTTAATATTTATGTGCACGTTAAGGAGTGTAGTACTCTCAACTATTACTTCGATCAAACCTCCTCATTAACAAAGTGTTTCTGCCTCCAAAAAAGGGAACAAAGCCATTTATAGATCAACACATTTGTTTTTATTATTGTCAGTGCTTAGACTTACAAAACGTGTAGTTGGAGGCATACTGCTGGACACCACAATCATTAGTCAAACATCTGTGCTGGTAGTAAGACGGTCTAAGATCTGTTTGTTATGTACTTTTCATTTTTCCAAAGAGAAAACCCAGAGAACACTGACTCACCGATTTAAAAAAAAAAAAAAAGAAGAAGAGTTGTCTTCTTGAATCACTGGCCATTTCCTTTGTTCTCTTTAATGTTTCTGTTATTTGTTGTTGTTAGAAAACGATGCACACCGATCAATAAATCATACCTTACTGTTATAACTGCTTTCTTCATGTCGGTGGTTAATTACAGTAACACGTTAAGAGTTCTAGGGTGGCATTAGCTCCTATAAATGTTCTCCCTTCCTTGATTGTGGATTAGTATTGTTTCCCGTCACCAGTATTTATGTGTCGTCCACACCAGAAGGTTTAAGGTGTCAGGCGCTTGGGGTCACGTGGGAACATGGAGGTCTGCCGAACGTTGTGGAGACCCAGGTAGAGCATGCAGACTCTCTCCAGGCCTGTGAAGGATGGCATCTTTATCAGTTTTTTATTCTTACAAAAAAACAAAAACTATTCCTGTAGTTCCCCCGACAAAACATATTTCTTACCAATGCCTCCGCCGCCATGTGGGGGAGCTCCATACCGGAAGGAGTCGATGTATGCCTTGATCTTCTCCAGATCTGTACAAACAAAGGAGAGGCACAACATTTTCTAGTGTTGTTCCGCTGGTTGCCAACAGAGGGAGACAAATCATTAGAATTTCACTCAATGCTCCTCAAAAAGAAATGGAAACATCTGTTTTTCTTACCGATTTGATGGTGGATGGCTCTTTCTGTCAGCAGCTGAGCATCGTGGACTCTCTGAGCTCCGGAGAGAATCTCTTCTCCTCTCATGAACATGTCATAAGAATTGGAGTATTTCTAGACAAAAATAAAACAAATTCAGAAATCAGGTTTTTCTCACATGTGATGATGACAGGAGGGGGTTAAAAAAAAAGAAAAGAAAAGAAAATTAAAGTCAACCAGACAAGGTAACACTGGCACAAAACTTGGGTAACAACAATGATTATGACAGGAAGAGAATGAAATGAAACCGTATTCATTTTTTAAAGCCAAATATTAACAGAAATATCAGTCTGGCAATTGAAATTCACACAGGTAGCATAAAGAATGTAGTAAATTGGCAATTTTGTGGCATCGCTCATGGATGCTGATGTTTTTTCTTGACTTGTTGGGACAATATCAAGAAAAAAAAAAAGCATTACGTTGCCCACAGGAGCTACAGTGCAAATTTAAGAGGCTGGTGTGTTTGGTATGTTTGATGTGTGAGTGAAAGACTTACAGGGTTACTTGGATCAGGCATTGTGTAAAACGGTCTAACAGCCAGCGGGTACTTATCAAGCACATAGAAGTCAGTATCATACTGTGGAGAGGGGGGGAAAAAAAAGAGGAGTGAGAGTCAATAACTGCATAAAAAAGGATTAATAGAGACACACACCTATCCTTTTCTTTATTTATGTGATGCAACTGTGAGCTTGAATAATAAAATACTTCTCCAGGATACTGTAGAGTCTTTATCTTACAGCATAAAGCAGCTTTAACTGAAGGAGGTCGTCTGAAGAAGACTAACGGCTCATATATACAAATTCTGGAGTTCTAATATCCAAAATGGCTTTTTACTACTTTTAAAAATCACTCGTGTTTTTATCTGACCTTCATACATAAAGGCTACGTGATCCATTGTTGGATCATGTCACATTCATAATTTTGACATTCAATGAGTGAATCACATTTGAAAACAAACCTTTTCCTTGACGAGGCGGCCAAGCAGCTTCTCATTGGGTGTACTACAAAACAGCAAAAATACATTGAGTTTAATAAAGACAGACACATCTCACATTGTTAAAATATTACTTAAACTGATTGTAATCAGTGAATCATCTACAGTTATTATTTCTCAGACTGTTTTTTAACGTCACTGCTCCAACTGTACTGCAGATTACAGCTTTGATCACAAGGATTACTTAAATGCTGAGTTACTGATGTGATCTTTCACATCCTCACTTTAAGCACATGTTACAATTTACTTCTGCTTTTATCAAAAGAAATCATCTGACAAGATGAGTTGGCTGTGGGGAAAGGCTGTGTGATGTATTCTAACCTGAGGTCATCCTCGTCACCCATTTCGACCCCGGCCTCACGCAGCATGGCCACAGCCTCGGTGTACTCCAGTCTAAGAGTCGGCTCCAGGAATTTGAAAGGCTCACTTGGGAACTGCTTATTCACCGTCTGGATCTCTGTCTGGAAGCTGACGCAGAGGCACATGCATTGAGTTTCCAGAGTGTTGAGAGGACATGACGCTGACTTTAATTCATTTTCCTGGGAAATTTCCCCAAACCACTAATTTTTTTAACCCAAACATAAAACTTCACATACACCAATAGTTTTCCCAATCATGATTGGAGTATGTAATGGTGATTTATATCTATGTAAAAATACTTGTTACACGTGTTACTGTGAAAAAGGGTCATGTCGCCCCTGATTTCTTCATATTTTGCTTCCAAGGAGACATGCTGTCTTAAAAAGCTTTAAAGTGGTATTAGGTAATAGTTCTCCAGGTTTTCTGAACCACTTTCAAAGTTTTTCTGTGGACATTGATGGTTTGTTCTCTTATTTTATGTCCAGTGGTTGTATCTGGACTTAAAATGACTGACCCGTGAATAAAACACTGACCCATAAATAATTAATGCACAAAAAGCCTCCCAACTCAAAGGGCAAACCAGTGTTGTGTCTAAACATAACAGACAACTTAGCAAAGAACCAATCTAAATTGTATCTTTGTGCACTTTGTTAGCCTGATGCAACCCCCCACCCCCCCACCCCCCCCATTTTTTCCACTGTCTTTAGTTTAATCTACAAAAAATGGCAATGATAACACAGTTTGATGGGCATAAAAAGGATAATTTTGCACTAAAAAGGTGATTCCCAAAAGGCTATCAGCCAAAAAACTTGGCATAACTTGGCACGGTGTGGAGTACGCACCTAAAAAAAATGCAGTAAACTAGACAAGTGGAGGACAAATGAAGAAGTAGCAGGCCTAAAATTCTACATGAAAAGCATCTGAAAGTCATTCCCTTAATAAACAATTCTGACTCACAATTCTGTCCAGATAGAGACAAATACCAGACTAATTGTTCACATAATGGTCACAACCCACACTTGACTCTATTTTCTTGGCCAAGCTGTCCTAATGCCTTTCACTAATTTCTGATTCTTTTATATCACAATTAGAAACATTATGACACCAAAAAGAGATTTTTAACAACCAAATTATATTTTTTAAAGACACCTAAAAAATTTCACTTGTATTTACTGTGAAATTAAAAGGAGATGACAAACAGCATGGAAAGGATAAAGTCATCTGTGCTTCATGTGTTAAAACAGAAGTACAAAACGCATGCAAAACACTTTCACACGTCAAGAGAAACAGTCTGGAAAGTCATGAGAACAAAGGGCAAAAAGTCAAGTGGGCCTGAGAAAGAGGAACAGTGGTCACAACCTGAAACTAACTAACGTCACAGACATTAAAAAGGGAATTCAAATTAAGCTAGTTGACACCTTACTCAGTGTTCCACTGATTTAACATGGTTCCTCTGGGGATTTACTTTATAATAAAAGACTTGTAATCACAGAATAAAGCATGAAGCACTGCAAACCCCCTTCTGAGTTTTCACTGTAATAAATACGTCCAAAAAACCACTGACATTCACAGACGTATGTCGTCAGAAACGTTACAGTTTCCACACAGAAAGAGTTTCGCCCAGTATTCCTCTTTTATTTTAACCTTTGATGTTGAAGCTCTTAATGCCTGCTGTACCGAGTTCCACCACACGGAGGCAATAAAACCACATCCTATCGTCATCTTGCTGGCAGTTCACTAAACAGTTGGAGTGGAAATTGCTGACATTCATCTAAGCAGACAGCCATATGTGATGACATTTAATTAATCTAGATTTAGCAGTTACATAGTTTTACTTAGACGTACACACTTTGACATTTTGCTGGCTGTAAAACTAAATAATTCAGCTCAGTGTGTTGCAGAAGTTGATCTGCAACACACCAACAGTTTTAGGTTCATCTTTTACCTTAACTCAATAAATGTGTATCTTACTTGTCTCTCAAGCCCTTGAAGATCTGCACCATGGTGTCAGTGATAGAGTCGATCACTTCGTGGTAATGGTAGTTGAAGGCCATCTCAATATCCAGACCCACAAACTCGGTCAGGTGACGGTGCGTGTTGGAGTCTTCCGCCCTGAAAACTGAAATGACGCTGATTTAATACGAGTGCCTAAACAAAGCAAACTGCGGTGGCGTGGAAGCAACGAAAGGTTTCTGCACATCTCCGGGAATAAAGTGTCATTTCCATTGTACTCGAAATTCCTAAATTTGGACGGCTCACAAAACAGAAGCCCATATAAAGGATCATCAAGCTTACAACCTGGCTTCTGAATCACCGCCACGTAAAGGTTTGTGAAACAATGACGATGTGTAGATGAGCGGCATTGAAAGTTGACGATAATCAAAACGCACTGTGAAATGTAGGTGCTTGCACTATGGCTGATTGAGAGGTACTTTAGAAACTCTGTATGAACGCGGCTGCCAATAAATAATTCCTGACTACTGTGTTATTCTAAAGCAGAGTACTTTACAAGTACTTGTATGGTGAATTAATAACATCATGGCTTCTACTTTCATTTAGTGGGAGTTAACGGTCATACTCGAGGACGGCTGCTCGATTGCCGTTTTTACAGGTTTACAGACTGTCAAAAGTGTTCTTAAAAAGGCACGGACACATCTGATTAAATGTGTTTCTGTATCTACATACTGTGGCTGGATTACCTGGAAACCACGCATGTGTACATGCACACAGTTTCACAATGACTGAGATTCAGAAAATACAACCATGCATACAAAGTTTTATTCAATTGTGTCTGAAACAAAGTGTAAATGTTCATTCCTGCTTTTGTATTCACACAGTGTTTGTCTAGAACCTGGAAAGTATTATGCGTCTGACCCTGCATATATTTCAACAAACTGGAAAACTAAAATGATTCCAAGCATAAATATGGAGATGTATGCTTCTCCGCAAGAAGATATGCTTCACGTTTACTTCCGCTTCTTCCCCGGTGAACCTTTTTTAGTTGATTTCAGACAGTGGTGACATAGTTGTAGAACCTACAACTAAGTACATGTTGTACTTTGCCACTGGGATTTAGAGGAGTGTTGATCCCACTTCTCCTTACATGCTGAATCAGTGAGTCTGTAAGTAAGGCAACCGTGGTGAGGACACTGTTGCCTCAGAAGCAGTAATGACCTTAAGCCCTTTGATTTCTCTGTGGTGTTACACACAACAAAACAAAAACCTCAGTCCAGTCAGTGGAATACCGAATGTGGATCCTTGTCCCAGATGTTTTATTTGATCTTGGGCGAGAATCCTGTATCGAATGAAAATCAGATACGAGTAGCAATCTAAAAAAAACATAAAAAAATCCACGACTATGTATAGAATAAATACTTTATGCACACAGATGAAGGCAGAGTTTGCTTAGATAATCAGATGGTGGCAGTGTTTGCTTGGATTTCCCCTAAACTCGGCTCTATAAAGTCTTTTACAAGTCCCACTGTGTCACTATCACACAGCTCTACAGCAGCTTTGACACAGTAAAAGCATCACAGGGAGGTCTGTTAAACGTTAACAGTCTAAATGCATTTAGTGACATTTTAAAACCGTTTTCACTTAATAGGGTCTAAATTTTTCATTATCCTCTCGCGTCTCTTTTTCCTGTTTGCCAGTGTATAAGGTGACATACTGGGGGGAGGGGCTTACCTGGACCTACACAGAAGACCTTGTCAAAGTCAGCACAGATGCACATCTGCTTGTAGAGCTGAGGCGACTGAGCCAGGAAGGCGCTGGTTTTAAAGTACGACACTGTGAAAACATTTGCGCCACCTTCACTGGCAGCTAAAAAAGGACAAAGAAAATTTAATGACAAAGAGAAAAACATGAGGAAAAACAGCTATTACTGTCAAAACCTCACCCATCCCACCTAATGATATATACTGTGAATTTATTAGATGTTTCAGTAGGGACTATAATTGGCTAGCATACACACAAATAAATACCATCATTTTTTTTTAAAGGCCAGGCCTCTGATAATGGTTGGAGAGAGTCCAGAGTAAAAAAAACTGTGGTGGAAAAAGTTTCAAAGTAAAAGTCTTATGACATAACTGTTGTCCACTGAAACACTCAGGCTTTTAATTTGAAACATCTACAGGATTTGTAGATTAGTGACGCTATTACACGACGAGTGCGTTTTATGACCATCGCTAGCAAAGAAAGGTGCGTTTGGGGAAATGCTGACAGATTGTCTGCTCGTTCCAGACAAAGACTTGTACTTAAAAACTCAAGTGATTCCTGTGATCTCCATCAGGAACTTTAGTAGGACAACCAGGAAAGGCTCAGAAAACACAGTCATTATATACTACTTCAAAAACTACACTTTCCTGCCTCAGATACAGAGCTGAGGTCAATAAAGGAATGATGGCCCAACTTTTTGACTTATTCACCAGAACAACCCATTTCTTTTTTACATGAATATGTAACCGCTGGGCAAATTTTTCAAAACAAAGTCAGTTCTCAGGACATCATGTCCCAGACTCTAATAACACGTGTCACCTTTTATGTGACAAAAACATCAGAGGGCATCAACTGATATTTTCACACTCTCAAAAGGTGGGTGGGGCTGTACATATAGGACAAACTGTTCACGCTTGCACCATGGGTGGTGCCACGCAGGAAGATGCGGTTTTGTGTGTATTTTTTCACAGGCGCCGCCAAAATAAAAGAGCGCCACTTTTGAATTTAGCGTTCGAGTCACAGCCACCATCATTGGCTCTTTAAGAAAAGAGGAAGTGAGAGTGTGGAGGTTTCACCACAGTTAATTCAAAATATGGGAGGAATGTGGGGGCTGCGAACTATTGACATAAGACTACTGTGCTTCTGCTTCTTTTAAGAATTTATCTTTTTTTATCATAAAGACTCCAAACGGATTATTTTACATTATTAAAGCTTCAAACAGTACATTACATATTAACCAAGTAAAGGTTTGAATGGTTCAAAAAGCATCTGGAGCCTCCAAATTGAGTTAATGCTGGAAAAAATAAAGCCAGCATAAGAGATATGCCATTAAATGATGAAAGCTCCAATAACTCTTTCTCCTGAATATTGGTGAGAAGATTTTTGTCTGAGTTCTAAGTTTCTCCCTTTCAGTCCTCCTTTTCTTCAATAAAGTGAGATGAGATCCTTTGGGATTGATCTTAAGGAAAGCCTCTCCTGTCAAATTAGAAGGGCGCTGTGTGGAAATGTGAAAGCAGAGAGGCTGACGTGAGAGCTGGTCGATGCATCGAAATTCCCAGCGGTCTGGATTAAAACCCTCATAGGTCTGAAACGATGAAATTCTCTCTAATACCTTACTGCCTGTTGTCTCCTTTAGCATAGATGTGCATGACTGCGCATGTGTGTGTTTCAAAAGCTTTAGCTGAACTTTTTATTTTGCTCTTGATTTGAAGTGGAGCCTAGATCAGCCTGATGAGGAAGTCAACTTACAACTGTTACACAATGACTCACGAAACACCTGTGGGCAGTGACGTGAAAACAAGTGTGCCTCTACTGAAACATCTAATCAAAAATGATTCAATGCATGCTAGTCTCAGTTTTCCCACGTGTCAATGTGGCAGAGGGTGGTTTTTTTTGTTTTTACCCGATATAATTTTCGGCGTCTGGATCTCCACAAAGCCCTTTTTGGTGAGGGTGTCCCTGAAGAGCTTGCACACACCTGACTGCAGGCGGAACACGGCCTGGCTGGTGGTCGTCTTTTCAGGAGGATACACAAAAATAAACACCATCAAGACGGTTGCAGTGATTCATCTACGTTATTACACAACCATGACAAATGTGTGAAAACAAGACTGCCAGTTTCTTCAAGGACCTCCTGTCTATGTGAAGGGTGTGACAATTATTTGTTGGCAACGGCAACGTGTTCAAATCCTGGAAGAGCCGCAGAAACTTAGAAATACCTTTATTTATTGTTTTTTTTAAAATTGTGTTTCAGTATTTAGATGATCAATATAAATACCGAAACCAAGGTGAGGCATAAAACTGCTGTGAAGAGGTTACTGTAAAAACCTCATGCACAAAAGCCCCCAAGAGTCAACAGTTGGGCGACAGAGCATGTCAAAATGCCAGTGAACACTCCCAGAAATCGACTGACTCATTTCAAATGACCACAAGATTTCTACAACTGATCTTGTCTGGTTTTCAAGTCTAGTTACCGTACATCATCATGAAGTCAGACCTGGGTCTTTTCAATACATAAATGCACAGTTCTGCGTTAATTAAAGTGCTTCACATCCCATTTCTAGTGCCTGTCCGGTCCTGAATAGTCTTCGTCTGACTAACAGCCGGCTGACTCGAAATATGATCGTGTCTAAATCCTGGAAAGCTCATTAATCTGCAGACAATGCTTCAGGGTTGTCTGGCTAAAACTTTTCCATCATTTACAATCTGGATGCTTGACAGAAAGTAGAAGTGCAGAAAAATATAAAACGTCCCTGCTTAAAACACTTTTACAAACCTCTTTAAAAGGCACTGAAGCAAATCATTCATTCTACTATCACACCACCTATGACTCATTTGTGTCACACATCACACATGGGGCTGTGCCCAGCGTTAAACGTGGGGAAACAGACCTAAAAACCAGACTGTGTAAGACCTAATTTAAAAATTCGAAAGCGCTTCCTGTTTACAGCAAGTCTGCAGCGAGTAGGCGTAATAGTGAGTGGGTTGGTGGGTGGCAGTTACTATCCTGAAACTGGCAGTTCTTCTGATGGTGAGGGGCCTCATGAAATATACCTTACTCTGGTATACCTCTCAATAGTTCATACCTCCTTGAAACCCAGCTGCGGTGAACACATACCACACAGAGGTTTCAAAGCTCAAAAAATTTAAACATTTGCCAGCATCCAATTACGGGCTCATCATCGTACTCAAGAGGCCGTCGATACGTGTACTTGGAGGTTGACCACAGTCTAGTGCTGGCATCATACAGCCTGTATGTGTACCGTATGTGTGGTAGTCAGCATACACCCTAACCCTTCCTAAAGCAACCTGAAATACACAAATCTGCATTAGGACATTTTGCTTTTGCACTTGTATCAAAATCACAGCTCTCTTCTCTTCAAAACTTTTAGACCTGTTCTGATAAAACGCAACTGGCTTTACTTTCCATCTCCGATGCTTACATGTGAAACTTCACGAAGAGCCGGAGCATGAAGCAAAGGGAGAATGGTGTGTTTGATGTGGATCTGAATCTTTCTTTAAAAATGACAGGACGGGGAATCGGTCTTTGTAGAAAATGAGTTCTCAGAGTTTTCTTCTTTCCTTCTGGTTTATGATAAAATTTGTTGTTGGGTGTTGCGCTTGTCTGCGTTTGTAAAGCCAGCGACATAGGTAACACAGATTTATCACCTTTTTTATTTGATCTAAGGAAGCTGGATGCAGTTTTTACAGACCAAATATTATGATTAATCACAAAATAGCATGACGTAGGGCTCATAATCAATCACATTTCTTACATCTTGAAGGCTGAGGTAATGGGAGCACTAGTGTTAGAGGATTTGTTTGGACTCCAGCACGTCCGGATGACAGTCCAGAGACTGTCTGCAAGTCCAGCTGTCTTTTAAAACTAAACTTTTAAACTTTAAAAATGTTCAAGTTAGAAATGGAGTTTCATGTGAACTACATAATTATCAAAGGCATTTTATGGTTCCCTTCTGAAGAGTTTGCCAGTGTGGGAAGCACTTTATAGCTTCAGCGGGCTCTTAAGAGCAAAACTGATGACAGACCCAAGTCCATGAGCTCAAAGTGCACAGTGCTGCAGAAGCAGGTGTTGTTGTGAAGCTTGTGAACAAAGTGGCTCTGTGCTGTGGTGTTGCTGCCTTCCTGCCAGTCGTATCTTCCATGTGGGAGGAACATATCAAAACAATGAGACACTTTGCGGCTTAGTGTCTTCTGCTGCTCGCATAAGTTTAGCACATCTCTCAGCACTGTATAAGATTCATATCACCAGCCCACTAAATCACAGCCTTTTCTCTTTACTTTTAGAGGTGCGCTGGTTTGTTGTTTGCATTCCTTCACAAATATTTTACATTCACTCTCCAACAGCCTACATTTGTGGTAGAAGTTTTCTGTGCTCGGAGACAGGATGTAAGCTGTAAAATTATTGTTGTTATAATGGCAATAATTTTTTTGTTTTTCAAATCCATGTATTTCAGCCAACTCTTCCAGGGAGACATTGAGGCAACCCCAAGACTTCGGGTAGGACATCCTCACAAAGGAAGCATGCATAAAGCATCAAATTTATCATCTTTATGAACACCTTAGTTTAAAACAGCTAAAAATTCATCATTAATCAACTAAAATATTACATGTATCAAACCAAATGCAAATTTTCACAGACTCACATGGTCACAGATGATAGAAACTTACCCTGAGATCAATCACTCTGTTGTCCAGCCGGGTGTCCTGGTTAACTGTGGCTCTGCCTTCCTGAATACAAACACAAAAACACAGTCATCCTACCAAAACCTCCTCAGCCTATGAAATATTAAAAATCATTACTATTCATCTCCTCCTATTCACACAGGAGTGTTTGCCGTCAGTGTTATGGAAGCATTTTAGGGGCTTTTCACAACTCACAGGGAAAAACTATAACAAAAAAAAGAAAGAAATACAAATCATTTTTAGCTTTAAAGCTATTGGCAGCTTGCAAACCTAAAACAATGCAATCAGCCTGCAAAAACCTTCCTGGGAACAATGCAAAACTACCATTCTCCTGCAGCTTTACCACATCTACCTACTTAGCTCAGTGAGTATAACAGAGTCAAGTGCAATAAAAGACACCTGCAATGTGGGACAACAGGACAAAAAGAATATAAAGAAAAGGAAAAAGGTAACAACTGAAAAGTAAATGTTTCATCACAGGAAGAGCCGCTCCTTCCAGGGTCGTGGATGTCAGGCTTCCTGAGAAGACCCACAGGGGTTTGAGCTAATAGCCTGTGTAGCCACATCCTGCTCCAAACAGCCACACGCAGAGGGACAAACTGTTAGATGGGCAGACAGTTAGACAGACAGGGCTGTTGAGGCTAGTGTCTCTGGGGAAAGCAGGTGTTGCTACAAGTCTGTGACTGACATGCTGAATCCCAACAGAAAACACCTGAGACGCTGCTACAGCTGCAGATATTAGCTTACTGGATAAACAATGATGGGCCCTCAGCTGTCTTTGGTATTGATGAGACTCATATTAATGTGCACGCATGTACAGTGCGATGTATAATTCCACAGCAGATACGATGGATCTAAAGCTACGAAAAAAATGACATCCTGCCGTTTTATGTGTTAAGCCGATTCAACGGCTACATCAGGAATGTTATTATTGGAAAATTCAATGTTTCCACTTTGCAAATCTGGGAGCTGTAGCTGATCCTCTATACTAGAATAATCATTTTTTGGTTTGAATCAGGAAACAGAGCCAACTGCTTTGAGCTGGAATTCTGCTTAGCCATCGTTTTTTGGTGCTGCTAAACCAGCAGCCTCAAAGGTTTACATGTATTTCTAACCACCTATACTGCAGCTAGGAAAAAGAATGGCTTTTTAAATGCTTCATGATTTTCTTGAATGATTCTGCATCACTGCACAATTCCTTAATTGCAATTCAGAGAACTCCCTCAACACTGGCAGCCGGCTCTTATAAACACTGTGCGATGAAATCACCATTTGCATGAGGAGGGCGATTCAAACAAGGTGATTAGGTTTAATCAGCCAATCCTTGACTCTGCCAAAAACACAAATCTCCATTCTCCTCACTGAAAACAGTCTCACTGAAAGAGCGCCGTTAGAGCTCAGCATGCACAGAATGCGTTTCCATTTTGCTTTTGATATAAAGTATTCAGATAAAAACGGACTTATATTCATTGTGTAGTCAGACTAAACCCATCTGTGCACTCCATGACAGTGAATGGACTCGCACACACACAGTAACTATCAGGCCTTGTTCTTTTTGCACTGAGAGTCTGCTTTTAGAAGTTTTTAAGATACCTAAAATGCTGCCAATGATGTCCAAATGAATAATAATTACTCAGCTAATACTCTAACTGCACTTTGACTCCCCTCATCCATCCCCCCATTCATCCTCACCTCTTCACCCTCTCCATCAGGCCTGACAGCGTCCTCCAGCTGCAACGGGAGACGAGGCTCAGCCTGGCTGATGACAAAAATCTGAGAAGGGAAACGGATAAAAAATTTTTTTTAAAAAATCACAAAAAATTAAAAGTGTGACAAACCACCGATGTTTTTATTCGATGCTGAGACAATGGAAAGTCCCGGGACTCCAGAAACAGGCGAAGAAGGTGAAAATGAAAGAGGCTAAAAGCTGCATCTGTTAAAACCTCATCAATGTGTGAGAAAATCACCTACGTGCTGCTGATAACCATAGCTGTCAACTATTGTTTTGTGTTTTTATGTTTTTCATTTACATTGGGCATCATAGCAGAAAAAAATCTCATCCCATTCACCAAAATTTGATGCATTCACTACATCAAATTCTTTTGCAGTACAGTACGTAAGAGTAAAAAGGAGCCTTGAGGTGACTTTTGTTTCATTTTCTTGGCATATAAATAAAATGGATGTTACTTAAAGCTCAGATACTGCGTTAAATCAAGCGTTTAAAAGGAAGAGTTAAATGGTCAATGCGCTACAGTGAAAACCTCTTTGGTACCTGCTTGAATAACATGAATTATGGATGCTTCATTGTCTGGGTGCGTACGCACTGCATATGCTGGGAGGCAAAATATACACCCTCTGGTATTTTTATTTATATGTGTAGGAGACATCTGCAGCTTTAAAAGCAACTGTATTATCTTCTCTATGTTTACATGTCTGTCTGCTAAGAAGTGCCCATTAAGGACTGCAGTGAAAGTGCCAACCCTTTCAACGTGGAGCTCGACGTCCTGCTGAGAACAGCTCTCGATCTTCTGCTCCACTTTCCTCACTGTCGCCTCCACATCGACGATGCTCTCCTTGGTGATGCTGGTGGAAACATTCAGGGGGAGGAAAGTGTAAGTGATGCACGCTAGTTACAAAACAGATTTATCTGTTTGGAAAGACGAGCAACTGTGAAAACCACATATCCGTTAAAGTATGTACAATGCTTGTAGACAAGTTTTTACATTTGTCATGCTTTTATGCACCGAGGATAGTGCGGGGTATATGGGTGAGTGATTTTTGACTGGGCGGTAGGTTGTTTTAAGGGTTTTTTTCCCCCCTCGTGTGTTTTAAAATAAAAACAGCACTGATATTTGCATATGGGCTAATTGACATACCGCAAGAGCTTGTGGCGTACGAAACCACATTGCCCTGTTCATAATAATCGTGAATGTGAGACTACATTAGATTCAAATTAACAGGTTGCAACAAGGCAGAATATGCTATCCTTTTCATCATTTTCATGTATTTTTTAAACAAATGGGTGTCTGTTGGTGATTGTTTATCTCACATGGGAAGAAAACAACAAAAAACACCTGCAAAACCATTTTACCCACTAAAATTTATTTTAGGCCCCATGTGGTGAAATTTCTATCACCACATTATTTGTCAAAAGGTGTTTATTTAAAGACCTGGGTGAGACTCGGGCCATATCAAACAGCTAAGCAATTCAACAACAGTTTTTAACTCAGCTGGAACGATAAATTATAGCAATGTGCACAATCTTAACTTTCTTATTGAAACAGTAATTTCAGTCACAAAGGAAAAATAAACAAACACGAGCACTGGGGCTCGAGGGGGGATTTGTAAGCTTTGATAAAACTTGCCTCATACTACAGCTCCTGGAAAGTACCCAGCTCTACTACAAAAACTCTTTGACTTTGAGAGCTGGGGTAAGAATTTCCCTCTTGTGAGCCACAGCATACCAGGGGAACCCTTTCTAATTTCCTTATAATCAGTTTTAAACAACAGTGCAGCATCCCCCTGCACAGGCTCCTCACTGAAACCCAAAGTAACATCTGAGGTACAACGCCCACTGTCTCACAGCAAACAGCCAGATGGGAAACCCGCTGTAATCCACCACTCGTCCTCATTACAAAGCAGTAATGAGGGACCGAACGCTGGGGTACCGCCGTCCCTTCAGCCCCACGACAGCTGCCACCAGACCCAATCCCCTCCAGTCGGAGATCAGCTAGATAAATAAGTCCCCACATTAATAACCTCCGCTGCAGGACAAAAGTCTAATGACAACACACTGAGCGCACACCAACAGAAACAGATTCATTCAACACAAGAAGGAAAGAGAAAAGGGAGCGAGCGCTCGAATCAGTGATCCAGGAAGGACAAGCTGACTGGTTCGGCAAGCCTGACTCCAAACTGCCTCTAACTTTAGCTGACTGAACAAGTGTTACAACATAAATTCCTGGCTGTAGCCGCTTTCAGATTTCTTCAGCTTCGAAGTTATAACATGTATCATCTTATAATACCACTTTGAACCCCAAGAACCAACAGTAAAATCAGCATATCACTCTAAATGGCCTCATATCAGCATTAAAAAGAAGGATTCTCGCCTCCTGTCGATGACCTCAGAGGACAGTGAATCTCATTTACAGGTAAATGAGATTTTAAATCTCCTTGTTAAATAAAGTAATAAATAACCCCCATCAGGTGATGACACGTACTCTTCCTCGGCCACACAACAATTATGAAAAATAACTCGTTTTTAACATAACTGTTCCTTACTCTGCCTCCTGTCAGTTTTAAAATCCAAATCTGTGTACATCCAGGTACAGTACAGCATCACAAAGTAGTGCTGTTCACAAAAAAAAAACAACCAACAGTTTTAAAAAGCGCTCTGAATTAAACCGACCAACTCCATAGCAAACAACTGACATGTTGTTCCTTTTCAGAGCTCAGCCACAATTTCTTCGCTGCTCTACATTCAGCACTTGAGAGGTACTTGAGAGTAAAGGTTGAGCACAGGCAGAAGATCACTTAATTAAACTGTGAGAATGGACGGATGATCACTTGGACATGCAATACAAGTAAGGGGATTCTCAGCAATGCAATCTCCGTCCTTAGAGCAGTTATGAGGGGATTTACTTGTAATCCAGGGTCTCAATCAGCTTGTCAATCATCAGACCACATTGTCTGACACTAAATGTGCGCCACAAAGCTACAGGAGTGATAGTGCCACCTGTTCTTAGAGATACAACTACAAACAGAAGCACAGCAACAATGTTGTTTTGGAAACCTGCTTGGTAAGCAACTGCAAAGTGGTATGACTTTGCTGTTGTTTAGTTCTGATGCAAGATGGTGTTGTCTTGACAACCATGTCATCACTTTCACTTGCTGTGGTGTTAGGCTGTCAGGTGGCATAAGATTGCAAAACAATCCAACTGTCCGACCACAACATTGCAGAACAAGACTGAGGAAGTGCTGCACATAAAAGAAATCACTGGTTACAAAAATATGTTAAAGTGCAAGGAGAACACTATTTATATATAAATTTATATATAGTAAAAGGCACCATCTTTTGACGTACCCTCATTTTCAAAACATAAAAAAAAAAACCAAAAATTGCCAAGTATCGTGAAGGGCCTCTATAAGCTGCCCACACAGCCCAGTCCCACTGAGGAACACGAACACTCCACAGGAGCTCGTGTGGTTTTTGGGACCTGGATGTTCGGTTCTGTGGCGACTCTGTAGCTCAAGCATTTTTCAGAGCATCCTGTTGAGCTTTTTTCCCTGGTCAGGCTAAACCCTTGGCTTTTTCGTAGTGTCGCTCGGGCTGTTCTGGGGCAGTTTCAGTGCACAGACAGCGCACACCGTCCTAATGAAGGAGGCTGCTGCTGTCAGGGAGTGTCGGTGTGGATGTTGTACACCGGGGATTACCACAGCAATCGAATTTTAAATACATGGTTGGTGTTATTCATTTCATCTGTTAGGGGTTCAAATGTTGAGGCTTAAAGGAAATTACAGTTTGGAGCTGCAGACCCCTCTCTGCCTGTCTTTGGAGCTATTTTGAAAGCCCCGATGCCATATTACAACAGCGGCAAGAAAAAGGCCAGCTCAGTGACTATAAAGAGGAACTATGGCTGTGTCAGCAGCTGGTGATACTTGTTACAAAGTTATGGTCAAAACTCTGGTCTGAGCAGCAGTGACCTTGACCTCATTAGAAAAATTTGCCTGTGTCTGGGTTAAATTTCCCATGAACCTCATGATACCGCAACAAACTTACACCGAGATCTCAGGGCCTCATTTCTGAAAACATGAACATAATGCGTGCGTGTCAAATGGTAATTTAGGCACATGCTGCCCGTCATCAAACATTTAGCAGCGCCGACTTGTTTACATACGGCTCAGACAGCTGTGTACATTAAAACCAACGTTCATTACTTACATCTTTCATCAAGTCTCGTGTTTTCAACAAACCGTAGCAAAAGAAAGCCAATGTTATCACAAGCATTACATGAAATTAATATTTGTTCAGCGGTTAGTTGTGTAGTTTTGTGTAGTCTAATACAACAGACTGTTTTGAATGTATTCAGGGTGGATCAAGGATCAAGGTAGGAAAAACTCTGGGGAAATGCAACGTGAGCAGCGCCTGCTGCCAATGAGGTCACCGTCTCGAACGTCCCGTTACGGAGGTTGACGACACTCCAAAGATGTTTGGCAGTTTTCAATCAAATCGTCTCATGCCAACTTATAAGCCTCAAATGTTTAAAAATGTTTTAAGCCTATCAGAACATCACACTTGTGCAACTGAATAGTAGCTACACTTTAAAAGAAAAAAACGCACACATTCATTACTGCAATCCCTGCATTGCCTAAGATCAGTGTTATCCCATGTCTTAACTGTCATTTCAGTCTTGCAGATTACAGTCGGGGTGTTACCTTTTGCTTAATTTAGCAATGTCTAAGAAGATGTATTATGTGATAATTAAGTTCTTCCCTCTTAAATTCACTAAATACTGGGCGTACTTCAAAATAACTGTTTGGGTTTTTTAATGAATAAACTGCATATTTCAGTAAATTACATCAGGTGCATCATAAATCATCATGCATCATTTTTTGTGTCAATTTAAAATCCCAATAGGGTTTCTTTTTAAACAAATAAGCCCTCCTGCAAACCTCTAACGCGAGCCTAATCTAACATCATTATCAGCAACACCCCTTTTGTTTCTTTAATAAAGTGCACATCCGTGGATGGTTATGTCCATTCATCGACTACCAGTAATGGGCTACAGTTTGGCTGCTAACATGACTAATGATTCTTGGCTCTTAAGTATTTCTCCCTCCTCTGATCCAAGGAGCTGTATCTGCCATCTTGACAGGAACTGCCCCATTAGGCCACTGCTGTATTCCGCCCTGTTGAAAGCCAGCTTTTACTGCCAAGTGAAAAAATGATTGATTTCCCCGCCCTCCACCTCGGTCAGACGTGTGAAAATGGATCAGTGGACCATTATGGCCAAGGTTTTTTTTCCCACCATTGTTTCTGCCCTCTCTGACAGGAAGAACAGTCTCGGTACTTACTTTGCGGCAAACTTGACCATCTGCTTGCTGGCACGATCCCCCACTGCGACCAGTGCCTGCACGTTAAACTGCTGCTGACGCAAGACCAAGAAGCATTGCTTCCCTGAAAGCAAAACAACAATAGATAGAGCTCGCTTTTTACAATACAAGCATAACAGCCTTGTCAGAATAATACCTTGGGCACTCTGTCTGAAGCTAAGTAGGTTTGTTCAGTCAAAAGGGCTGTGTGTGTGACTTGAGATGAGTGTCTCACAGCTGTAGGGATCAGATGAAGTGTCAAACATTTGCAAACAGAGCCTTGTCTTTGAAGAGCACTGTGTGGAGAAAGGCTGATTGCTACCTTCCTATCAAACATATACAGGGACCTAGGAAGAGTGTAAACACGTTAGCCACAAAGACTGAGGGCAGGAGATAATCAGACCACCCAGTTACTTTGATGTTTGTTGCCTGTGAGAACAGGGCGGGTGGTGGAAATAATAGTGATGCCAAAATCCCACCAACAGATGTACCTCATCTCACACAATTCAGGATGTTATTCTGCTCACACAGACATCCTACAGCGAGCAGAGAATGAAGACACAAGTGGAGAGGAAGTGGCTCTTGATTCTGGAAGTTATCTTTAAAGGAAATGGTTAAAAAAAAAAAAACATCACAGAGACTATAGTTTATTTGCAAAAGGCTCACTGTTTATGGAGAGGAGCAATAACCAGGCAAAGCTCAGAGGGTTATTGTATTCAAACAGTGAAGCTTCGTGACTGCCAGCAACTGGAACTGAGGGGGGACAGGTTATCTGATCTTCCAGTTGGCAGTGACAAGCTAGCCTGACGGTGATATCAAAAACACCTTCAGGTTGTCAATCTGCTTAACAAGGAAAGAGTGGAAAAACAAATCGGCTTTGTAACGCCTCACAATCTTAAAAAAAATTATTTCACAAACAGGAGCAAAAAGTCTTTTAAAATTCTGATTTTACTCTGGGAGTGTTTGGTGCATAAAGTTGCAATAAAAGCTTTATGCTTCTGTTCTAGCACAGGGCCTCCAGTGTTGAACCTAAAGACAGCGATGTCTGTCATTTACATCATTTGAAATGGAACACCAAGTGAAAGCCAAACGGCACTGCTGTTTGATCTTGAAGAGAAAGTGCTGCTGTGAATAAAAATGACCCCAGGGCAGATGTTATAAACTTTTCAGTATAGTTCACGGCGGATTAGCTCAGGGGGCATCTAATCATGGCCGTTTGTGTCTTTCACACAAAAGAAAGCTGCAGAACCAAAAAAAACAAAAGAAAAACAAAAGGTGAACAAAGGGGGAGGTGATCTCACCTTTGGCTCGGCTGGTGTGGACTCGGGCGCGCAGCCAGATCAGCTGGTCAGCTTTCTCAGGAGTAAGGTCTTGGACACGGACCAACTCCCTGTCTGGCTCGCACACGCACGCACGCACACACACAAACACACACGCAAAATATTTTATTACTTCAAAAGACTTCGCTTCCTCCATTTCCCCACCTGCGTGCAAAGAATCCCTCCCCTCTCTTCCCTACATACTCCCAAAGGCAGAAAGAAAAGCCAATGAGCATGCTTGTGCACGTGTAAAAGTGCAGACAATAAAATGCTCAAATTACAGGCATGCCTAATAAATAAGAAACACTAGGAGACTTGCCAAAAGCTGTCTAACTCGTCTGCTCTCTTTGTGCTCTATGACAAATTGACTCTAGTTTCACCTGTATTACTCAGAGGCATGCTTACTCTTCATTATCAGTGAGCAGAGAAGGCAGACACCGAGGCTACACCAGAGAAAACAGAGCCGCCCTGTTGGCTGAGAACTCTGTCAACCCACACGAAAGCCCTCGGGTTTCAGCCCCCACCTCTGCTCCAGCTCCATCCTCGTGGCTGAGCTTGCTATGCAGGTGAGGGAGGCACCACTTTGTTTGCTGCCAGTGGAGCTGAAAGTGCATCCAGACAGATGGACGACATCA
This sequence comes from Pundamilia nyererei, assembly GCF_000239375.1. Taxonomy (NCBI): domain Eukaryota; kingdom Metazoa; phylum Chordata; class Actinopteri; order Cichliformes; family Cichlidae; genus Pundamilia; species Pundamilia nyererei. Next base: position 372,882 of record NW_005187564.1, read on the forward strand.
ACAGGTCCGCCTGCTGCCTCGTTTATCAAACATTATACGTTACCGCTATTATCACTAGCATCGCTTAAATGGCGACCAGAGATGACACCAAAAGGATTTTTCATGATGTTATCGTGTTAAATCAGTATGACTGACAGCCAGACAAAAGCTCAACTGTGAAGTTCTGGATTGGGAAGTCATCGTGTACACAAACATGCTGCAGAGTTTACACTTCGTACCACTGCACCAATGCTCAACCTGTTTTCCACAAAAAGTGTCCGACCTACGTCACTGTTGTATAACCGACTTGGAATCTTTTGTTTTTGACGGCAGCTTAGTAGCCGGGCCACCGGCAATGATCTTGATTAGCCTTTTTTCTGTTTGTTTTTGCACTCGAGCCTGTTTTTCTGTCACCTTTTAACTTTTAACTGTAGTCTTACACTAGTTCCTGTTTCCAGCACTGAGTTGACTCATTTCAGTCTGTCCTTGTTTTTAATTTCATTATCAGAAATATATTTGTCACATTATGATGGAAACCTAAAATGTTATTCCCTCACCATGTTATTAATAATGCTACTGAAGTTTCCCAAGCTACTGGATCAGAGATAGAAACCAAGTCTGTGTGTATAATGCATCTATGGTATCGTCTTCCTGTTAGTTCATTCATTCATAAATAATAAGAACAAATGATCAAAAATTCAGATATTTCTTTCAGTCTTTCAAATTCAGGCAGACTCTGCTATCAAAATCATAAAGTTGTTCTGTAACATTATAAAATAAAGACACGCCGACGATGACATTTACAATAATAAAACCTCCGTCCTATATTATCGTTGTGTCAACAGAAACTCTCATACTCTCATGAACCATCACGTCAGCCTCTCATTACATCATTTTCATCACTTAGGATACAACCAAACATTCCTGCTAATGTTAGTGATCCATCAAGTTGGCAAGCACAGAAACATAATTGAGTATTTCCACACTGCAACATGTGGAACTACTCAAATAAAGGAGCAAAATGGGACTATATGGCAATGTAAATCTAATAAAAATCGAATAAAAAGATGTTTTGTCTTCTTTTTCAATACAAATCAATTTCCGCTTTCAGATATGAAATGCCGATGAGTGAAGAAAGTAGCTCCCATACTAACCCAGCTTTTGTTGGGACTGGACCATAGCTGACACACCATATCGGTCCTTGGCAAAGTCCTTAAAAATCAAAAGGGTGAAATCTTTAGCAGCATTTCATTTAACCATTAAATGAAAACAGTACTGACGCATGCACGTGGACTGTTTTGTTCTCCGAGACAGTTCTGCCACTTTGACTTCATAAGCTTCTGACGTCTGTCTGTCTACTACATCTTAGACAGACACAACAGATAATGGGGCTTATCATAAAAAAAAACTGAACAGAAAACAGGCAGGGAGAGGTTTGCGTGCAGGTATTTGCATACAAGTTGTTGCCACGGTGTGAATGCACAGGCGCCAAAATCAAAGTCAGTCATAAAAGCAGAGAACTTGTATCGGAGGACGAGTGCTGTGATCTCTACGAAGCACTTACATCTTCCTCTGCGCTTTGTTGTTCAGAAGCCTGAAACACAAAGAGGAGAAAGGGATTTAAAGGACAAATAACTAAGAAATCGCAACAAGAGGACTATCAATTAATTAAAAGTTTAAAACATCCAACTTAAAATGTTGTTGTTGTTTTTTTTTTACACCAGGCATGTAAATCGATTTTTCATCTCACGCTACCAGGGATTTAAATACAAATAATAGACTGCAATTCAATCCCAGAGCCAAGACTTAGATGCTTAGAATGCACAGCTTATCCACACACTGCTCCAGCCCATCAAAGACAATGAGTAATGGCAGCAGGAGATATTGCTTTGTAATAGAAACAGTGTAAGTGAACAGATATTCTTTATCTCCGCGCTGACTTCTGGGCAAATAACTCTCAGAGCGCGATGAGATCGAGTCTTGGAAAAGTTACAGTTCCATTTTCTATGCAAATTGACATTGGTGTACAGAAATATCTAGTGGCAGTTGAGTGAATTGGAATCGCCCATTCTTGCTGTGAAAATCCCGTCACATGATGGATGATATTACAGCTTGTGATCAAGTGCATGCAAACAGGCTACGGCCACGAAGCAAGCCGAGCCCCATCGGTCCCACAAAAGCGACAAGTGCTGGCAGAAAACCCTTGCAAAAAAGCGCAAAGCAGAAAATAACGCAGCTAAGGCCAAATAAACATTCGGTTCAGCTTTGAGCTCTTCCCCTAGGCAATGCTTGCTATTCCAGCGCGATAGAGGCAGCAATATCCAGTGGATTAAACAGTGACAGCACCTGCTTCTTCCATGAAACATGCTGACTGGATGAATTCAGCTGGAAGAAAGGATTCTTTGCTGTTTTCACTATCACAGGCACTTCAGTCATGACACGACTATGCAAAGGGTGTCAAACTAGATGGCACATTTTCTAAAGATTTCCTTATTTATATCCTGCAGATTCTGCTCTAAAGGTACGCCTACGGGAAAGAAAAATATGTAAGATCACATCAGTATCAATATCTGTGCATTTCATTATTGGAGAAATGTTACCAATTCACAATTTTCAAACTTTCTGCTACTTTTGTTCCGTTTCTACATGGCCTTCATAGCAAATACAGCTCAAAGGGGAAAGAAGCGTATTAATCTGAAACTACGATTAGCAAATGTGACCTGAACATTGTCAGGACCTTGTCCTTGAAGCCAAAATTGCATCAAAAGTCTAAGTGGTTAGCAGGCTTGCTGAATCACGTGTTTAAACAAGCAAACAGCTTCTCTCTCAGTTCTCTGATAACACAGGATAGGATGTGCAGCATCATATCTGCACACCATTTAGTGGGTGGAGCTGCTGTTCGCTGTGTTTAGTACAAAAAAACACCACTATTATCAGATCATCAGCCTAAGTTTGGGAAACAGCAGAAGTTCAGCAAAATGTCAAAGTTTGTGTAATATGAATAAATATGTGACTTCACTAGTTACTGTGACATTACAGAAGCCTGCTAACAACTAATCCATCTGCGTCACTGGACATCAAGAAACATATTACTCAATCTGCACGTTGGTGGAAAATGTGTTCATTTCACTTGGTGCGATGGGGAGATAAGTCTTTGGAGCTGAAAGATCTAGTATCCCATCTATCCATTGTTCATTTTGTGTAGGGCTGGGTGATATCTCAGTTTAGGTTATATCAATCGATACCCATACATGTTTCACAATATAGATGAAATAATAACTTCTGCCAAGCTTAAATGCTCCTTTTTACTCCTAAACAAAGATATACGTTTAATTTTGCAATTTGTAAGTGCTTACTTGTGCAGAAACATGCTTTCGACACAGTTTGCAGTGCATGCGGCTCCATGTAGGAATGTCTCCATGGAGCCAAATTCCTTGGACCCTTCTCTTATACAATGTCCTTGTGTTTAAGCCTCAGGCTGCGTCTGCTGGGTTGTTGTGTTTTGTAATGCTGTTGCTCAAGTTGACATTAACATGTTCTGTTGCTGTTGCCATTTATCTTGCTCAAACTCCTGAAATACTAGCGTGTAAGGCTGCAGCAGCCCAGAGATTAGCACATGTGCTGCTGCCAGCTGCTCCTCCTACACTCTGTGCGTCAGCCCAACATGATGCGGCTTCAACTCTGTTTCGACATGATTGGTATGATGCGGCACTATCTTCAAACATAAAATACAGAAAGAATCAGTTATCGCCTTTATATTGACCCATCTTTATCTTTCTATCATCCAGCCCTACTTTTCTATCTCTCATTCATGTCTGGGTCGTTGGGTCAGCAGTGTAGACGGAGAAGTCTTGACCTCCCTCTCTCCAACCACTTTCTCTAGCTCATCCAGTCTGCACCAGGATCTCCTCCTGGCCATCTCTACATTATTGTAGTGGAGGGGTTTGCATATCCCAATAATGCCCAGTACCCTAGTTTAGCGTGAGGGGCCAGACAAAAGTGATTCAGAAAACCAAAGAAAAGAATGCAAGGCACCAGTTCACCCTGTCTGGAAACCAAAGTTACTGAGGCCTCACCCTAGAGCCAAGCCTGAGAAGGGTGCTTAAAGAAGAGTCTGTGGTGACGGGGCTTTAGCCCAAGGGCACAGTTGGGCACAGCCTGAAGAAACCCACCTTCCTGTGGGCTTTCCACTAGTAGTAATAAAAACAACAGCTAGTACTAGTAACATTTAAGACAGAATAAAATGTTAGCAAATAATGGACTAAATTATTGTTAATATGAAACATGGAGTGTGCTGTAATGAAACATGGTGAAGGGGACAGAAGGTTGGCGACCCAACACAACACAGCACACCTGTCAGCTTCATTTATGGTGGGCAAAAGCACAGTATTACAATAAGTGGCAAAATGGTTCAAATAGCATACTAGGAAGGAACTTTTCACTTGGTGTAGAAGAAAATAGCACTTTGTTTGGGTGGATATAAACACAGCCAAAATGACAGGAATACTTAAACAATGGAGTCTCCAACCCAGCTGAACCCCAAATGCCCACACAACAGCACGTCACACCCTTACCAGCTGTACAAGGGTGGCGGATGCAAAACAACAAAACAGAAGAAAACAAAACATCTGACCATTTTGGCCTGTTTCTCAGCCTTCTTTGCAGCTTTCTCCGCTTCCTTCTGCTGTTTCTTCAGGGCTTTCTTTGACTGAGCCTGCTGCTCCTCCTCTGTTGCCCTGAAACAGGAAGAAATGCACAACATAAACATTTCCTTCGACTTCCACCTCCTATTTCTTGTGCATCCCACGAGGAAGTTATTGACCGCCTGGGAAAATTAATTCTGAACCATCACCACCTCCAGCCTTTAAGTATGCACTACTTTTATTCCCATTGTTGTTCCAAACAAAAACTGCTGGAGCCTGTGTGAACAGAGGCACGGCAGAGAAAAATCTGAACTAAGATCGCCTGGATAAACAGTGCAGCTTTAAGAAGATGCTAGCCTGAAAATCTAACATAGAAAAATGGAGCTCATTCAATTATGATAACACTGTGATAAGACCGTGCCTTATCAGAAAGTAAAAGATGTCTGTATTTGCACAACAACCACCATACTACACAGCACAACATAACGCAGGAGATGATAAGTATTCAACTTTTGCCTGTAGAAAAATTTGGTTTACGCAAGCAACAGGTCAACAGACACTCTCATATGTAGGTGAACATGTAAGTCACAAAAGAACATAACGGTAAAAAAGATAAGCAGAGATAAAACGATCATATAAAATATTGGGACTTTTTGCTTTTCCGTCAGCTGTTGGAAACGTGTGCTAAGATGACAGGTGTATGAATGAGACCAGGTGTCTAATCCTGAAGGAAGCACGCAAGCTATAAAGGACCCGCTACTATTTAGTCACAGGAAATAACACGGATCAAAGGCCGGCTATGAATAGCAATAAAACCTAAACAAGACACAGAAATCACAACATATTTTGACTTCAGACCAAACTCGTACTTCCCCCAAGGATCCAAATTTAATAGTGACACCACTGTCCCAACAACCACCACTGAGATCTTTTATGATTTAGAACCACACCATATATTTTCCCATTGAAATGACAAAAAATACACCACGAATCAGGTGGTGAGGCTCATTCTAATTCATCCATCCATCCATCCATCCATCCATTCGCTTCCGCTTATCCTTTTCAGGGTCACGGGGGGTGCTGGAGCCTATCCCAGCTGTCATAGGGCGAGAGGCGGAGTACACCCTGGACAGGTCGCCAGTCTGTCGCAGGGCCAACACACCCTGCTGCCTCATTCTAATTCAGCACACATGAAATTCAAATGTTTCTCACCTACACCTAAAACTCTTTGTCACATTATCCTGTTTTAAAAGACAGTTTGAGGCAGCCTATTGGTTGGTCTGTTGCTACCTTGTGCTATAAGCGTGTTTGGAACCTGGATGAAAACGGCACGAAGCAGACCAATTAAAATGCACTCAGGTTGTATTATTCATGTGTTCTGCCAACCGGCTGAATTCGTTAAACTGGATCAACAGCCTTTTTTCCCCCCCTCAGGCGAGTGAGATCAGCCTGTGGTGCAGATGTCCACATGCATTTATAGTCAACAAACTCTAAGCCTTTGTATTTGTTAAAAAACACATCATTTAATGACAGACATACTGCCATATGTTGCACAGTCAGCTTTTTTTTTTTTGCAGTTGTCAGTTAACACATGCATAGTATAGATCACATGGGCGTGTGCCCAACAGTTACCAAGTCCTAACACAACATATTATTGTAACAACATTTCTAATATTACCATATCATAAAAGACAAACAGTTAATAATAGTTTAATATGAAACAAAGTGGTACCAGTCATTGTCTCAGTCATTGGCTGAGACTCAGCAGTGTAAAGGATGTCACCAGAGCAGCAGAAAGCTCTTATACTCACACAATAGCCCTGCATACTAGGGATGAACCGATCCGATATACAGTATCAGTCCGATTCAGACCTAAATTACTGGAATGGATATCGGGGAGAAATAAAAATTTAACTCCATCTATTACATTTCACAAAAGCACCTCACAAAACTAACCCAGGTAGTGACCTTAGCACGTTGGAGCAGTGTGCATCACGTGACAGAGCGGCTGTTGCGTGCGAGACCCGTTAGTGGTCTGGAGTTACTTCACACCGAAAGCATCTGGAGCCTCGCTACGTGCTGCCAAACCGGCATTTCATCTCCAAGCAAGCATTCCCAGAGAAGTAAAGCAAGTGTGTAAGTTCATCTCTGAACGTTTGTAAAGCATTCCTACGTTAAGCTTAACAACCGATACATGGAGCTCAGATGTTTGTGCGTTGTCATAGCTAAGTCTGACTGTTCAATGGATGGACTCAAGTTTTACTTTGGAAAAAACAAAAAAAAAAAACAGTGTTGCAGCCTAAACAGTTCTGTGGTTCAGAAAAACCCTATGAAAGACACTTTTATTCATACTTGTGTTAAGTTTTGCACAGAAATTACACAAAATCCACTCTCAGGTTAAATGAGATAGAAACAGCTTACACTTACATCCATCTTGACAAAAGATGAGTGTCATGAAGCCGTGTTTGCATTTATTTGCACTGCTTTCCACTCTGGATGTCTATTTATGTTAAGCTTTAAGTATAAAAGGGTCCATTCTACAACCTGATGTTTTTAGTTGTTCAACATAAACATTATTTTGTGCTGATGTGCTTCTTTTTTTCAGAAAGAAAGAGTTTTTGAAATCTGCATCAAATTGTATTTTAAATTACTTTTTGAAATATTACTTTAAATACTTAGATTTAAAGTTCTGCTAGAAGTTTAAATGAAAAGATCAGTATTACTGAACTGCAAAATATCTTGGGTGCAGTGTAATTTTGCATACAGGTATAATAGAATAGCTTTAGTGTTTTGTCTTTTTAAATTTGAGTATGAACTTATACAAAATGCAGCAAGATATATATGCATTAAAAAAGTTTTACTGATTATAAAATAGACTATATCGGATTCATATCGGTATCGGCAGAAATCTAAATTTATGATATCGGATATGAAAAAGTGATATTGTGCCATTTCTACTGTCTACACGAGATGTGTCTAGCTACGTCACACCAACCAGAGACTACTGAACATCAGCGATATTGAGCAACTTCAAGACACTGCAGGCTAAAAAAATACTAGCAACAAATAGAGGTTGGGATAGCGTTGACTGACTTGACCTAGCAACAAATACATTAGGCTATCTAGGGACATTCTCCTTGGTGTCTTCAGCAGTTTCTTCCCTTGTAGTTGCCTAAAGTTGCTAAAAGTCATTGACTTCACTGGCTCTCCCAGTTTCCCAGTTTCTTCCTCCTCCTCCTTTATGACTCCTTCCAAGCAGTCATAAACTACTGACTCTTACCAGAATAGCCAATAAAACGCATGCCACTTCAAACATGTTTTGCGTTTGCACCTATCAACTTTCAAAAGTCATTTAATGGCAATAATAGACTCATGGAGCTGTAGGGATTAAGGATTATAGCTATAATGTCAGTGGCTGATATCAAATAACATGAAATGAGAGAAACACTACGCAAAATGACAGCACACACAAGGGAACTGATGTGTTATTAATCTTCTATTTCATGCTACCAAGCTGGTGACTCCACTCATTCAAACTGGCTGGTGAGATATTAATCTAAAGCTTTACAGCAGCTTGTCTGCAAATAACTAAGCTGGCAGTCTCAACACAAACATTGTAAGTACCGTGATATTTACTTTGGACGTTTTTTTTCTGCTTTACACGTGCTGATTTTTTATTTTTATGGTGACTCACTCACGGTCTATTGTAGTTTTGAATGACTTAACCATCCACTTTAAAGTTTTGATGTGGCCCATAAATGGAAATGGCACGAGTAAAGCAGACTCTAGAATGACCATGAACAAAAACCATCAAGTCTGACATCTGCAAACGTGACTTTTAAACTACCTTTGTCCAGTAAAGTTATTCTTTAAAATCCTCTGGGCTGTTAGCCTTCTTAAGTTATTAATCATGTATGAAAAGGACAAACATTCTGCTCACCAGATTATTTTCTTTAAAATGAATACAGACCTCCAAAAACCCAAGATAACCACAGCTATCATTTAAAGGAGAACAGATGATAGTAAAAGTTATTTTCAACTTTGCAAGTAATAGAATCAGTTTATCATATTTTAAAGTGAAAGGATAATTGGAATAGCTGACCTCTCGCAATTACACTTGTGGTCAAAAGTATACACTAGCATTTGGTTTAATGTCCCTCAGTAAGTCACACCTCGACCAGACATTTTTCATAGCCTTCAACAAGTTTCTGAAGACCTGGCCACTCCAGTAGTTTAATGTTAGCCTGTTTTATCCATTCCAAAACCAGTTTTGATTTGTGTTTGACATCTTTTTCCTGTTTGAACATTCAATTAAATCAAAGTTTAATTGAATTCAACTGTCTATTGATTTTAGGTGCAGTGAAGAATTTAAATGTAGTCCTCCTTACTTATTCAGTTCACTCTGTGCACTATACCAGTATCACTGGCAGCAACTAAGCCCCAGAACATGATGCTACCACCACCATGCTTGACAGATGCCCCAGTGGTCTTAAGTCTAAAAGCCTGACTTTTACTCCTCCTATTAGCAATCTCTGCCTCATTTGACCTCAAAGCTTTTCTCTAGAAGGCATCTGGCTTGTAAATGTGGGCAACTGCAAATTACAGTCAAAGTTGGAAGCATTGACTTTAGAGCATGGGATTCTTTCTTGGTGAGCAGCCTCTTAGTCCATGGCAATCTGCTCTTTAAGTCTGATGTCATTAGCCATGCCTGGGCCCAAACTCTGCTGCAGGTCCCTAAGTCAAACTATCACTGCGGCATCATTCAGAGTTGAAAAACTGTCTAAATTCTTTCATCTGTAATAAAATGATCAGTGTGGCTGCTGGACCAGTTTAACATGCAGGCATCCATGAAAACAGAATTTATGAAATTTAACGGAGTTAGAAGTTAGCCGGGAGTTAGCTCGCTAGTTTCCAGCTAAATAAAATATACCATGTTCAGACTGAGAGAGTTCTGAAACAAATTAAGACCTACAGCTCTGCTATCATTTCCGACATAAATGAAGACAGGAAAGAAAACAGCAGTGATGTTTTGTAGGGTTACTCAGGTTTGGCTCGCTGGTACATAATGATGTGCTACGTGATCGCTAGCAACACAGTTATGTTAGCATAATATAAACACAGTGAAGCTGGAGGATGAGTGCTAACTTTTTTTTCCACTCAATAAAAGTTAATGTGAGGATTCCCAATGGTTAGGGAAAAAATGGCAGGATGTTGTAAATGGACCGAACTTCAGTCAGGAGAACAACTGCAATACGAGGTTAGTCATTAATATACTGCTGCATCGGCTGGGCTGTAGTTACATCATAAGGTTTTAAAAACGGAGCTTTAAAATGAATAGTGGTAATAAAAGCCGAGAGAGGCCGACACTGGTCACTGACTGTTTTTAGGGGCTTGTTGAGAATAAACAGAACAAGATACAAAGCATTAAAACACATTAAAAACACAGCAGCCTTAATAAGCGCAGAGTGGTTTGGGCCTGGAAGCAGGGTTCATCACGTCATCACTTAAAGACCGGATATAAAACTCTGCAGTGGACAGTGACGATGGTGATACAGTAGTTTCCAGTTCATGACAGGCTTGAGCCCTGGTGGTTCCTGTTTTGTTTATGAACATCTTCCAAACTTTGGCGAAGTGGTGACACATCTGAACACTATTTGTGTACAATTGTTAGAGCTGACAATCTTGGCATTTTGATCAGCTACGTGCTCGAAAGAGAAACTACCAGTTGTTGCCAATCGTGATCACTACTGAGGACTTAACAATGGGGCTTTCAAGAAGAAGAAAAAAGACCTAGAACATTTAGCACTATTAAAATTAGTGAGTGTATGTATACAGTTAAACCTGTATGTATAACTTGGATTTAAACATTAGACTGGAGAAAAGCACAGCTATTTTTCCCCCTTTGTCCCGTTTTCTTTGTTAGTTCATTAAAGATTTATACTGTACAATCATTCCACCCTGGAATAAAAAAAAAAAACAGTTCAAAGAAATCATTCCAATTAAAAATTACCATAACATTCATGCCTGTAATGAGACTATGCAAACTTCTGATCACAGCTGTACATGACGCATTGAGAGTATATATAGTGCAGCTAATGTGTGAAAGATTTGCTTAAATGTGACATTATTTAATTCAGATTCCAGGTTTGACTCAGCTGCAAAGACACACAAGTATAATATTTTAAAACAATTTTAACCCACTTATAAAACCATCAGAACACCTGTACCACTTCTAAGAGGTCGTATTATCTTCTTAAAACTTCTCACCAGAAAATCGAGCGAAGCCAGTATGAAGTCTAATTTTACAGTAATGTGAGCAGGTTAAGCTAGTCATGGCTTCGTTTTGTTTTTTGTCTCACACTTCTTACACCTTTAAGCTTTTAATTTTGCAGCAGCAGAACTTTAAAGTGTCTGATGCAATCATCTGTCATACTAAGGCAATGCTAGCCGCCTGCTCTCCGAGTTAGCATACCGCAGTAAGATCATTTTGCGCTCTGAGATCTGAGGCACAGCTTAACACTTTATTCATATTCTTACCCCTGCAATTCTTCTTTCGTCATGTCGACTTATTCGCTTGTAAAAACTTGGGAGAAAATGTTTCACGACTGTGTGACAGTGAGGAGCACGACATCAGCTGTTCGCAGCATGCACGGGCACGGGAACAAGGGACCTGTTTTGACGGCGCACAGAATACCGGATGTTTCGAGATCCCGGCTAGAAACTAAATTGCACTACGCAGTTCCGACTGACTGAGGTTTATCCGGCAGGTTGACAGAGCAGACAAAACAGCCCTATTGCAAACAAATGAAGGAAATTTATAGAAATCAAGAGTAATCTGTTGAAAAGGTGCAAAACAATCAAGGAAGCACGTTCAAGCCCTTTGTTTTTCTCCTGTTTTTTTTAATCAATGTTCAGACTGAGACGATAAAAGAGTATTCTCTAAAAACAGGTTGAGATAACAGATGTAAGTCCTAGATCCAAAACGACATCATGTCTAAGCCCAAAGTCTCTTATAATATTATACAATAGAAATTAAAGAAAATGTATGTTCCCCAATATAAAACTTAATATTGGCAGCTGATTTAAAATACCAAGTTCAAAGAATTTTCCAGTAAGCAGTTACAATGCACATACTTTTCTTTGTTATCATGAATTAAAGTGGGACTCTGCAGATTAAACAGAACATATTAATGTTTTTTTTGTTTTTTTTAAAAGAGTTACTATTATTAATAACAGAAATTATTTTTGGTGGCAAAAAACTGACTATTTGCAGACTGTGGTCTTAAGTGACTTCCACTGATGGCACTTTATTTCCAGAAAAAAAATGTATTGTATGCTCATCACTCTTATTTCACTGATGGGTTACAAAACAATTACATTTAAGAAAGTAACATCTGAACAAATGAACTCAGCCCACCAATGGCAACATACACACAAGGAAAACAACAAAAGTGACCACATGTGTGGGCTGTTTTACACATCCACATGAACACTAAAAGTGACACTCCATGAAATTACTTTCACGCCTTTGGTTGAGTGCACTAAGTGCATCCAGGTATCCAGTGACCTTTGGAGGAATGACGTGCACAGCGAGTGATGGTGGTTTGAATACAGTGGGGGTGTCATCAAAGCTTTTCTCAGGCTCTTACCCACAGGAGCTCCTGATAGAGGAAGCAGCCTTCCTGCTGCTCACTTTTCAACCAAAACAACATAACCTTTAGTGGAGCATGTAACCGCCCTGTGGCATTTGTGTTTCTTTCCTGCTTAGCTCGCATTAGTCCTTTAAAATCATCTCTGCGCTTACCGGACATGTCACTCATAATTTTAATATACATCTCTCGACAGGAACAGTTAAATGAGCCCCTGCGCACACTGAACAATAGGCTGAAGTCCCAGTCTGAAACTTTGCACCAGAATCCATAGAGATAATGAATGACCAATTGAAACAATTTCCTCCCTACTTCAACAGCTTTGGCCTTTAACCCAGAAAGCCAAACAAGAAACACTTCTCTGCACGGGTTTGTTTTGCCTGCTACATCACATGTCAGAAAGTTTGCATTTTTGCAAGAGAGGATATTGATGTTTTGCAACAAAAAACACAACACTGACAGTGCAGTAGGGCAGCAGTGTAGACTTGAGTTGTTCAACGGTATATTTTGACCAAACAGAGAGAATAATGGCTTTAATAATGGATGAAAGGGCACCTTCTTGCAGCCAAGGATGGATTCCCTCGGGGGGCTGACCACTTAAAATTTATGCACTTAAATGGGCACTTTAGTCAGTCTCAAGGAAAACGGCATCTGCGTATCCAATTTATTATACCGATGCTCTGTGTTTCTGAAAAGGAAATTATCAAAACATATAATCTGTCAAGTCCATTAACAGATGATACAGATATTTCTGTGTTCAATACCTGATATCAATTCACTCGAGTAGTGCATAACCCTGATATGTGTAATCTGAGTGCAATCTTGCACACGATTGTGATGATCACCATCCAGCAAAAAGGAATGCAGATCAAGAACAGTTATGTGAGTTATGTGAGTACAGTAAAGGGTATTTTCCTGCACTTTGTGATGAAAGCAAACTGTTATGCTAATTTTGGATAGTTTGGGTCCATTTCCAAATCCAAAAAGCGCCTCATGTTTAATTCTGCTTTACTGTGAGAGGAAAATACCCACTAACTTTGTGGGTGGATGGAAGCACTTCTCACCTTTTCTATATGTAAAGACATGGAAATGTATCTCAGTTGGAGCTTTGAATGAATGAATGACTGCACTGAATGGCACAGCAGCTTGATGCAAGGACTTCTCACCTCTTCTACATGTAGACATGGAAATCCACTGAATAAATGCCAGGGCTGCATTGTACTGCAGCCATTTGATGGCTTTATTCTAATTGAAAGCTATTGTTGTCCTTCCTAGCCCGAGCATCTGTCTGTCTTTGTTCTATGCACATTAAATGTTTAAAGTGATGAAAGAAGATAAAAGATTCAGAACAGAAAGACTGGTGCGTCTGTTCAAAGAAATATATTTTATGTTATCACTGTATTATATCAGATTTAATCCTTCTTATTTTGCTTCAGTTCTGAATGATTATTTCCATTCTGTGAGTCAAAGAATGACCAAGTTGAGTCATTGAACTTCTGAATGACAGAGAATGATAAAAGTCAATAAGTCAAAGGGGACCTTAATCTTTCTTAAGACCCATATGGTCACTAATTAAAACTGAAGACTTTAGCTTTTGTGTCACAGCTGCTTAAGATGTAAAAGTGCACAGATGTTCTTGCAATTACAGGGCCTGTCTGTTCATTCCTCCTGCTTTTCAGCCAGTTCAGGTGGTGAAATTTGTGTGACACTCCCCCAACCCCCTTGATAATACACATGCACACACGGGAGTAGAAGCCAGTGAAAAGGCGCACCACAAAATATGTTTGAGTTTCTTTTATTTTCAATACAAACACATAAAAAAACAGTACAAAAAATCATTTTGAAGGACTTTTACAAAAGTTATTTTACAAAACTCCAGTGTGGATGACAGCAATAAATTATAGCTTTCAGATAATCGCACAGCTTAGGTGCGAACATAGATATGCTACAAACTATGTACATGTTTCAAAAAGCAGCTACCAGTCCTAAAACCCCCCAGAAAGGACATTGTGTGTCCGAGCTTTGATACAGCATCAAAGACTATAGGATAAAAACTAGGACAATGGGTATTGATTGTAAAACTGAATGAATGGAAATGAGGCACTGCCTGAGGACACGATCTGCTTTGAGGAACAGAAAATAAAATACAGAAAATAAGAACCACAAAAGCCACACGACTGAAGTACAAAGGCACACACACACAAAAAAAATTTTCACGTATAAAAACTCTTTCATTTACAATTGTACAGATTGTAGTTCTTTGAAATTACAGCTTAGCTTTTTCACTCCTGAGAGTATCAAGTCACAGACTCCGAGGCTGACAGTTAACTTGACAAAACACTCGAGGACTCCGACTCGGTTGACACAGATGAAATTGGCCCTCGCTTTTTTGTCATGAGAGTCACTTTCTGACTTGATCTGCTGCTCGCTGTCAGTGCACTCTTAGCTGATTTCTTAAACTTAACTCCCAAGAAAGCATAGAGGATGGGGTTTAGGCAGCAGTGAAAATAGGCTAGCGCCTCAGTGACAGAAATCCACTTGCCCAGCGCTTGCTGCAGTTCACATGAGGGGGTGAGCACATTCAGCATCACGAGGTTGTCCAAAAAGATGCCAACACAGTAGGGGAGCCAGCAACAAAAAAAGCAAAAGATAAGAATGATTGTGGTCTTCAATGCCTTTTTCTTCAGTGTCTGGCCCTTTGCGCCTTGTGCCAGCTTTGTTATGATAATGCAGTAGCAGATGAGGATAACCAAGCCTGGCAGAATGAAGCCCACCAGGATGTGCTGGAAGCGGAAAACAACTATCCATATGACGTCACTTTCCACTGGATACATGCGCTGGCAGATAGTCCTGGAGTCTGCCGTTTCTTTGCTTTCTTCTTTCAAGTTGATATTTGAAGAGCTCACGCTCTGCACTCTTGCAAAGACCATGTCAGGTATGGTCAGAATGGCTGCCGGCAGCCACACACCCACGTAGATCACTCTATTTGCAAGAAGCTTCCTCGTGGCTTGGCTGTTGGTAGCCCGTACAACTGCCAAGTATCTGTCCAGACTGATGAAGGCCAGAATCAGCACGCTACTGTACAGGTTGATGGTGTAGATCATGTGCACAGACACGCAGAGGAAACCTCCAAAGTACCAGTTTTTGGCTACATCCACAGCCCAAAAGGGCAGAGTGAGGACAAACAGGAGGTCAGCGACAGACAGATGGAGCCGGTACTTGTCTGTCATTGTTTTGACCTTTTTCTGGTAACCCATGACTAGTACAACTAATCCATTACCAACTATCCCAAGAATGGATATTATTCCGTACACTGTAGGTAGGAAGATTTTGTTGAAGTCATTGCTGAATGTCTGGCCACAGATCTCCGGTATATTCAGGTCTGTAAAATCAAATCCAGACCCTTCTGATATGTTGTCAGAAGTGTTGCTGGTAAAACTATAATCATAGTTGAACTGGAAAAGAGAAAAAAAGATTCAAAAGTTAGAAAACAGAAGAGATCTAAGAGGATCATTTAATTACTTAAGAGCGGCAGATTACCTAAAAATTTATTATACATCTCCTATAAATACATTATAATATTTTATGATAACTTTTGTCTTAAGTTGGAAGTGACAATGAGAAAGTCCTCTTCTTCAAATTACTTTCTATCTTCAAATTACTTTGTATGGAAGGAGACACTAAGTTGAAGACCAGTGAATTACTCGACTGCAAACACGTGGAAAAATATAAACTTTATTCACGCAAAAAAAGAAAGAAAGAAAAAAGTCACACATACAACAAGAAAAACCATCCCACACACAGGTTGGGGGAACAACAGAAAAACACTCACCTCCAAGCTTTCATCCATGGTGATAACAATCCAACTTTGGGACTAGTGAGTAAAGGTTGGCATGAGACGCACGACGATAGTTGTTTGTTTCAGCGCCTGCCAATAAATACTATTCCGTGCCATTAACTCCTCCCCCGAAAGGGAGGGAGGGGCAGCAGCAGGATGCACGCAAAGTCTCCAAAAAGGTTCGCTATAAATCAAACTTCTGTACTTGTGGTAAGGGCGTTTGTGAAAGTATGTGTTTGAAAAACGTTTGGTTTTACCTGCTACATTAAAAAAAAGCGAGGAGCTGAAGTACGCGTCTGGAAACGGTGTATAAAACCAATTTGTCAACTGTGAAAAATGTGTAATTAACGAGATCTCGGATTAGGTTCAAGAATAAACATTTTTCTTGATGTTTTGTCTCCTTTTCATTAAATCTCGATAGATTTGTGTTTTTTAAATGTAAAAAGTTAAGAGCGCTGCAGTGAAATGTGCTCACTCAATGACGTTTTGGAGAACATATAAATACCATCACACGCGATTATAGACACTAAAAGAGGAAAAAGGGTCCCTACAAAAGTCCCAACAGTTGAGTTATATGGAAATTAGGGCAATTTTAGGATTACACGGGTTTTTTCACGTTACACGTAATCTGGCTCACATTTAGCGCTTCACTCCTCAGGCTGCGTAAAGTGAGGTCTGACATTTAAGCTGGTCATTAAGCCCCCACACCCTCGCTGTCTTATATTTCTCCTAACAAATCACTTAATAACCGTTTCCGATGACAGATTTCATCAGCAGAGGACTGAGTTTCTCCTCACCTTTATACACAACCTGTCACTTTTCAAGCGCTGTTATGTCTGCGCTCTTAAGTGCTAAATGACCCCCAGCGGATCTAAAAAAGAACCACACACCCTATAACTTTTTTCCCCCAAACGGCTTTCAAGCCTCAGTGTGCAAAGCATTCATTCTCCCACGGCTCCACCAAACCACTCTGATTTCAGTTGGGTAATGACAACGCGACCGGGCCACACAAAACTCCCCGCCCTCCTCTGAGACGGAACTGACGGTAGTTTGAAACTAAATATGCTCCATGTGGCACGCAAATACCACTTCTTGTCTTTGATATATGAGAGCAGTGATAGATTTTGTGAGTCCCATCTTCATCACTGATCTCCTCCTTATGATAAGGGCTGATCTTGGCTTTCTAGACGCATTCGTTTTGAATTATGGGAGACACGTGTTTCCCCCCTTGTCTATATCAACTCTGAGCACATTTATAAAGCGGTATATCAAAAGTAGGCATCATTAAAGTTTAAAAGCTGAAAGCACTCTGTTAGAGACACATACCGTTTAAAAACATTAACAGCCTTGAAAACGTCTCCACAGTTCACAATTTAATTAAATAAAATCGGCAGTGAGATCTAACAAAGGTTTAAGAGAACATCCTGGTGCTCAAAATGAGGAAGTTTTTTTTGGAAAATACCATAGTCATGCCTTACTCATAAAATTCCTGCTAATATAAGAAGATGGACCGAAACTGCCATTTATTTGTTTTGTGGCTGTGGCATTATGTTTCTACTACAATAAAATGTCCAATGTAAAAAACGAATATAGGTGACCTAAGGAGAGTCAGTCCTGCTTGTCACTCAAACTGATGTAACGAATTGATATTAGCCGTTCAGTCAAGGCGTGTGCATCTTTCTGTCCTTGATGTATTTGTAAAATCCCCGGCAGTGCGGCTGAGACAGAGATGTGCATTTTACATTTTCACTTTCTGTAGTTGTGGCGTGTGCAGCTTGCCGTACGTGTAAAAGTAAAAATGAAACAACTGTAGTAAATAGCACAGATCAATATTCTCAGAGATATTAATCACGCATCACTGGATATGAATTAAAGCGATTGAAACGGTTACGCGTTGAAACTCTGCTGTAGATTAATCCTGTTTGTTGTTCTCAGATCCCCATGCAGCTGGACTCCTGAGGGGAGGAAACAAGGGGAACCTGCAGCTCAGAGAAAGGCCACTGTATTGGTATGATGCTGTTATCAATGCCGTTCAGACAGAGACAGTTGTTCTGTTATCAGTCCACGAGCAGAACTGCTGGATTTCATCTCAGTGCTGAATAACACAGAGCATTTAATTTTCTACATTCCATAAATCATTTTGGCCACAGAGGGGAATTCTAATGACTCACTTTTTGAAGATATTTTCAGAACTATTTTTCTTTCTCAAGCTTTTGTAGGTTGAAAACCAAACATTTTGCTTATATTCCCAAGGCCTGTTTTCAATTCCAAGGTTTTGTGTTGTGGATTTAAAGGTTTTTGAAATTACACAGCTGAGAAACATACAGCTGCAGCAGTCTAAACTATGCTTTTTGAGGGACACTTAAAAAAAAACTTAGCAGGCTATTGGATAAAGCATCAATCTATTATAATATATTACGGGCTATATTTTCAGTCAGGTCAGTGGAGGGAGCAAGTTGGCAAATCCGATTATTAATGAAACCAGCTGAAAGTGGAGCAAAAATTAAGAAATACTTGTGTTGTAGTAGCTCATACAGCGTCTGATGTAAGTCTTGCCCATGCTGGTTTCAAATGTCACCCCACACTTGAAAGGTCTTTATAAATGGCAATCACTCTTATAGGCTTGGCCTTGTAGTCCAGAAAGCGCCTTATTATGTTCTAATAGGTGATAAGCAGAAAACAACCCAGATCATGTAGGAGACCTAGAGTGGCATTCCTTGTAAACTCTCACCACTAAGTAGTTTTTGGTGCCTAAATATAATCAAATAATGAGTCTTAATCTTCTTTTTTGGTGCTGAAAAATTAAGCCAAAGCAGAAAAACAAAGAACTGCAGTTCCTCTAATGGCCATGTGAGGTTTTCTCCAACCACCCTATAGACGACTATGTTAAAATACCCAATTAGCAGCATTAAAGCCCAAGTTTACGGCCTAGTACCTTTTCAAAAACAACTATAGAGTGGGTGGATTTCACACTTGACATTGAAGTTAAAGACATAGTTGCTTTGATTGCAAAATGTCCTTACACAAGGAGTGTAGCAGATAGCTTTCTGTTTGCCCTCACTTCTGCTAATTTGACACATTGAACTGTCCGACTTTATCATGTTTGTGGTCTTTGCATTTTTGTAGATTTATCTGACTAGTACAAACCAAATGCGATGGAGGCCAAGATGCTAAGAATGAGGCTTCAAAATGTGGAGCCTAAAAACAATGAGCAACACCACAGTCAAAATCCCTGTGTTTTATATCTGTTGTCTCAAACTGAAGTCTCGCATGTAAGTGTCATTAATTATGGCACACCCACCCCTCCTCCACCCTCATGAAGAGTTTAGTTTTAAGCACTATACTGCTTGAAAGTGGCAATACCCAACCCGTTATTGTTGTGCAGCAAGGCAGAACAACCGCCATCAAATTAGGTGATACCTGCCTATTGAGCCTGCTAGGTGGCTCAATAGGCAGGTACTAATGACATCTACAGGAGTTCTTTCAACTGATAACAACCATTCAATGATGAAATGGGTGATGAGTGCTGACTGGCATAAACCATTGTGGTGTGGTCATGAGGGAAGCCAGGTGACGTAGCTTCTCTCATAACTCTCACGTTTTGAAAATCTTGCTGAAAAAGTGAGGCTTGTCAGAATCAGAATCAGAAACTTTATTGTCATTGTCACGAGAACAACGAAATGAAGAATGGTCCCCGATCATTGCATCATCCCTAGCAATATCAAAATATAAATAAAACAATAAAATTCAATAAATAAAATAGATAGAATACTTAAAATACTAATAAGATGTAACAGTAAAACATTCACATACATTCCCACACACATGCTTCAGGCCGTGCATAGATTAACACAAGAGTGGCGTGATGGACATTTTTTTGTAGTATTCAGATGTGTTATTGCAGTTGGATAACAGCTGTGTTTGAGTCTATTAGTCCTTGCTCTGATTGCCCTGTACCGTCTGCCTGAGGGCAACAGTTCGAACAGGGAGTGGCCAGGATGTGAGGTGTCTTTTATGATGTTTTGGGCCTTTTTAAAACAGTGGGCATTGTGTAGAACTTCCAGTGTGGGGAGAGGGCAGCCAGTGATCTTTTGGGCAGTGTTAATGATCCCTTGGAGTGCTTTCCTCTGAGCCCCTGTGCAGCTAGTGTACCAAATACATATGCAGTAAGTTAGAACACTCTCAATGGTGGCTCTGTAGAAGGACACCAGCAGTTTCTGTGTGATGTTATTCCTCCTGAGAATTCTCAGGAAGTACAGTCTCTGTTGGGCCTTTTTCAGCAGCTCGGAGGTGTTCACACTCCAGGAAAGCTTCTCCTCTATATTGACTCCCAGGAAGCGGAAGCTTGCCACCCTTTCTACACAGTCCCCATTTATGAATAGTGGTTGGATCTCTGCCTTTTTCCTTCTGAAATCTATTATGAGTTCTTTGGTTTTTGAAGTGTTGAGGAGGAGGTTATTGGCCTTACACCATGACGTCAGCTGCTCCACCTCGTCTCTGTACCTAGACTCGTCTCCCTTGGAAATGAGCCCCACCACTGTGGTGTCATCTGCAAATTTCACAAAGATGTTGCTGTGGTGGCGAGGAGTGCAGTCGTGTGTGTAGAGAGAGTAGAGCAGTGGACTGAGCACACAGCCCTGGGGTGAGCCAGTGCTGAGACTCAGGGCTGAGGATGTGTGATGGCCAACTCTGACTCTCTGTCTACGGCCCGAGAGGAAGCTATTGATCCACATGCAGGTGCTGTATGGAAGCCCCAGGTCTTGTAGCTTGGCCACCAGTTTGTGTGGAAGGATGGTGTTAAAAGCTGAGCAGTAATCCACGAAGAGCATCCGCACATAGCTACCATGCTCTTCCAGGTGAGTTAATGCAGCATGGAGTGCTGTGGCTACATGCGTCTTCCGTGGACCGGTTTGCTCTGTAGGCAAACTGGTGTGGATCCAGGCTGCGGGGCAGGGCTGCTGTGATGTGTCTGCGGACCAGCTTCTCTTGTGGAAATACATACACTTTTTTTTCTAATGACCAATGTGGGAAGTGTGACTCCTTGAATTCCAAAAATAAGTCACATTGTTTAGAAGGGAATAGAAAATGTTCCCTTGATCTGTGACCTCATTAAAAGGTTTACGTCTCAGTTTCTACTTTCAAATCCTCTTAGCTCAATTAAACAGTGTGGCCCTGTCAAAATAAAAGATAAATGTTAAGCAAAGTTTGCTTTAAACTTTCATTCATCAGTTCCATTCATTTTCTTAACTGCCGAATATTCTGCATCAAGTCTTGAGCCACGGCCCTTTTCTATAGGAATTAGTTGCCTTTTCGCTCATTTTCAGTCGAGTCCTTTTGACTGACCATCTTCAGAGGAATTTTTTTAGTCTAGCCACCCAACAGTGACCTATAAATCATTCACGCAAAAGAAAAAGAACCTAAATCAAGACATGAACCAGTGTTATTTCTACATGTAATCATCAACTTAACAAGAAGAAAAATAAAAAAACCCCAAACATTATTGTATCTTCAGGTACTTTGTTGCTAGCAGGCTGTCACAAAACATGTAATCTGTGCGTATTTCTTTTGTATTATCTGTGAAAATGCCAAAGATGACTCAGTTTGACGTTAAAAAGTGTTTATGCAGCAGTAGGTGATTCCCGAAAATGTATTAACTTGGCAGTCCTTTACAAATAGAGGAAACTGAAAAAGCACTGTAGAAAATAAATGAAGAAGTCAAAGGCCTAAAAAATATCTCCAGCAGATAAACAGTATGTGGACGTTGTGTTCTTAAGAAATATAAAGAAAATCCAGCAAGGACCTGACACAGAACCTGAGAGATGCATGAGGTTACCACCTGGTGGCTGTGAAGAAGCCATTTTTAAGTAAGGGAAAGAGGAAGAAAAGGGTCTCACCAAATGTTAATTTTCAAGCATGTTAAAATAGTCCAAACTTTGGCTTATATTGAGTATTTGCACCTATTTCCCATTTACCTAGGAAAATATAAAGAAATAAGTGGTGGCTCAAAACATCTGCACAGGTCTGTGGAGCAGGCACCTATTTTCTATTAGCTTCCCAGTTAATATGACCAACGTCACAGTTAATAACAGATGCGTCTTCTAGCTAAGCTGAGAAGGTAATGCGAGCTGATGCTGGCTTACCTCCTCGTCCTCATCCATCTTTTATATTCGGTGGACGACACAAAACTTTTTGCTTGTCTTCTTTGTTAGTTGGCATTTAGTTGGGTGCTTTTGGGTTTTTAATTAATTTTATTCATATCTCTTTTATCAAATGTAAATAAGAAAATTAAATTCCTAGGCATTAACCATTCAGAGCAATCTATCCTGTTTTAGAGCTCACCCTTCTCATCATTTTTAGAATGTGTGCACACAGTGCTTTTTTTTTTTTTTTTTAGGATTTAAACAAAACAGATCTCACTACTCAAAATAAATAAGACCCTTTCTGGCTCCAGGAGGATATCTCCAGCCTCCCATGTCAGCATGAGGATTCAGATTGCTATCGGCCCAGAATACAAAAGAACTCTGAGCTACTTAGAATACAAATCACTAGAAGTGTGAACAGCAGCAAAGGGGGCTCTTCAGTAAAGAATGGCTATTGAAATGAGGCAGAAGAATGCCAGTGAGATAAAGAAAAGAATGAGCGGTGCGATTCAGTCAACGCCAGCCCTCCAGTTCCAACTCATCCCAGCCCCCCTCGGCAAGTCGACATGGGATAATTTTTCATAATGATAGCTCTGCTCAAATATCTCCCGCACGTTTTTTAAAATCACCACATAGAAAATAACATCCACCCTTTGTTATTGAAGCTGACTTTGGGTGTTGCCTGTAAATATACCAAAGGTTTTGGTAACTCAAATACCTTTAATCTCTTGTCTGAGGAATTAAATGTGGTGTGTGTGTAGAGTCTCCCTGTACATGCAAAGAACTGTGTGTGCTTACAAATGTACTAGCAGGGTTTCACTGGCAGTTGAATTTGGTGCTTCAGAAACATCCTTGAGTTATTACAGTGCTTTTGCTGGATCAGATATTTTTACCCTGACCTTATTCACACTGTCAGAGCCATATGAATCATGTATAGTAAGTATTACATCTGTTTTGTGGAAAGCAGGTCATGGGGGGCTCTGTAATGTACAAGGACTGAAGCTTTGTGTTTTTAGATGACTTAATATCATCTGAATTCATTCCCTCATGTTTGCACATATTTCAATGCATTATGTACCCTGGAATGCAAAACGTCTTTATCTGTCTATCAGTCAGTGCTCCGTAAGGGTACGCTTTGTTTTCTTAATCGTGAAGGTTTGTACAAGGGACAAGGTTGCTTGTGGGGGTTGGGTGGTTGGAGGCTCTCGTCCAACGCCAGAGACTCATCCTTCTTTCTCTCTGCGCCTTTGTTTGGGTTTTGTCTTGTGTCGAGACAAGACGCATCAAGCCTCAGTGTGTAAAACATGACAGCGGGGAACTGATACTCTTAAAACTTATCACATGACTTTAATTATAAAAGCGGGTATTTTACAGAAACGACCATAACCCCACTCCTTTTTTTCTCCGTTATTTGAATGGTACGCAGTGGCTGTCATTGTCAGAGGAATATAGTTTGGTTGGCATAAAGACTTATTAATGATTATATTTCCTCAAAAATGTTGTAAAAGTATCCGGCTTGCTTGGTATCTGTGTTTGTATTTGAGGAAAGGGATCGAGTTTGAACAATAGAGCCACTTTAAAGACAAAGCTTGCTCCTTATCTTTGGAAAGCACCCTCTTAAACTTCCTACTTTGCTGTTGGGTTGCATGTGTTGCCGACCCTTTTAAAGAACTCGACCTCAGTCAAGGTCACGATAACTTGGTGAAATCAGTGTTAAATGCAAGGCTGTGCAGGGAGTCTTTACACTGCAAATTCATGTCCATGTTGATTAATTGGAAGGAAGCGTGAGTTTGATACTCTGGAGAGAAATTAACTTCTAATCTGCGGTCTTTTGACTTCTGTCTTTTTCATCGCTTTGTGCCCCCAAATCTTATCTGCACAATGATGTGTTTGAGTGTCTGTGTGCAATTAGAGAAAGAGTTTGCAACATTTAGCCCAGTGGGTTTGAAACGAACCTTTAAGTATCCGTTTCTGAGGGGTTAAAGTGAGTTTAAAATATGTTAATCATTCTGACTGCAGCGATGAAGTCAATTTGGGGTCACAGTAGGACAGCAACACACACGCGTTATGCCTTCAACATGAGGCCCAAGTGATTTATTTTCGTATTTCCTACATGATACTAACAAGCTTACTCCTCAGCCACTGGTCTGACAACGTTGGTGGGCGACAACTGGAAGCAGGCAATTTTTACTCCAGCACATTTTCACGCTGATTACCCCGAATCCTGCTGCTGCCTGTCCTGACATGGAGTCCCTGCAGAATTAGACACAAGGGCATGAACCAATAAAAAGTGAAATGGTTGACACTGCCCTCAAGCAGTTAGGAGAGAAATGTATCCACACATGGCGCAGATCCAAGGCAAGTTACAGCCGCTTGAGAAATGCAGCCAGTTTTTACATAGGAAGGGTGTTTTCTATGAGTCCATGATAAATGCAACCAGGGTTCCTTTTCCTTTTTCAGCAACGTCTCCACTGTGGTTTTGCCTTGCAACAGTGTTAAAATACTATCAAAACAGCCTCCAGTGCCTAGTGGAGTTTATCAGTCATGAGTGGAAGTACATTATGGAAAAACCCCCCCAAAAAACAAGCACACATTTGCTTGTGTGGATGATTAAACCAGGTTCATTTGCATGGCAGTTTAGATGTTCATTTGAAAATCTTTTCTTTTCAAGTTTTCCTCAAAGAAACAAGGTTATATAACTTCCACTGCCTCTGCACATCAGAGACCTGCCGTAGAAGGAATGTAAATCATTTTCTGAAAGAGTTCCCTGAGTTACTTTTTTTACAGACACTGAGGGAGATCCCTCTCCTGCATTTGTATACGACAGAAGATCACAGCGAGTGTTCTTTCAGGGTCCCCGCAGGTGAAGGTCCTCCATCTGGCCCGTGTGGATGTGGAGGAGGGGGGGACTCAAATGTGAACAGAGGCTCAGCTCAGCACTGATCACCTCAGATAGCAGAAACAATAGACCAGATGACAGTAGATAAGCTTTCCAGGGTCGAGTAACCACAGAAGGGAAAGAGGGAATAAACCTGATGCCATGCTGTCTTTTCAACCGCTGCTCCTAACTTCAAAAGTTTTGCAGGATCTTTTTTAGCAGCAGTTTTTCTCAGAAAAAACTAACCAGCACACAAATGCATTTTTAAACTGTTTATTTCAATGTGCAACTAATTAGGCCACACAACATAACAAATTTTTTAATTTATAGTTTTAAACCAAATTTGTAGCTGTAAAAAACAAACAAATACTTGATGGCATATTTTTCTGGGAATTGCTGGCTTTTAGTCAACATGCTGAAATATTTCAGAAAAAAACTGGAGCACAAAAAGTGCATTTGCAAAATGAAGCGTAAGTGATGTTATTTTATTTTGCCGGTCAGCACCAGACCAAACATAGCGAGGTATAAGCATTACCAAGCGTCAGATTATTCTGCAAAAACATAGCATTTTAAGCTTTCCATAGAGGGAGTGTGCGTGTCTTTGTAAAAGCTATTGTATTGCCTTGGGCAGTTTGCTTTTAGTGCTGATTTATAGCTCCACTCAGCACAAGGAGACAGGCTTCATTCATTATTTAAACCCACTGATGGAAAACTGACAAGGTGGATTTGTGTATCGATGGACAGAGGTTCCTGTGATGAGTGACATTACTCTCCGATCCAGAGCGAGTGTCCAGCACCAGACCAGAACAAAGCACCACAGGAGGAATATATATATATCAGCCTCGGCCAGAGGGATGCTTCACCGCCCACGTGGTGCCGCCCTGTCTTAAAAATGACACTGTCTACACTAACTGCCTGAAGCGAACACAAAGCAAATAATTGTTTTATGTTCTTTTTCCTACTGTCTCCAGGAAAGGGCAGCGGGTTGTAAAACAACAAAATTTTTGTTTTTCTGCTATGGTTCTCACTTTATGAGTCACATGAGTTAATCACCGATTACACTGGAGCCTCTTGTGAAGCAATTCCAACCATGTGCCAATTTTCTATTTCACCTGGAATAAACACAGGTGAACTTGCTGAGTGTTTTCTTCGCTCTGGCAATGTCAAAGCTTCTGATACTGAGGATATGGAAACAAAGGAAGCACTTATACTGAAATGTGCATTATTTAAGAAAGAAGCATCCTAATGCTACTGGAGGGAGTCACAACACTGTTTCTACTCATGTTTGTATCAAGGCAGACCAGGAGCGCCCCTTGTGAATAAAAAATAGCAGGATTTAGAGCTAAACAAACTGACCGTCAGTACTCCCTCGGCCTTATGATAGAGTTTCCCCCTCAAACCAACTCTTTGGTTGATTCCTGAAGGTGCTCGCTTGGGAGTCAAGGCCCTTTGTACTCAGCTGCCTTTGGGTTTATTTTCTCAGCACAATTGAATTCTTTTCTTTTCTAAAAACTGCAAAGACCATAGATCCCGCCGCTGATACTGGGCCTTCCCTACCCCCCAGTGCCCCAAATCTATGAGGATTATTGTGTTTTTGTGTAAACAAAGGTAAGGAGTAAATAATACATGTGGGTTTGCTCTGCCTAGATCAGCATCCGGTCTTCGGATTTTGATTATTTAGCTGGAGCATGCTTCAGACTTGTTTATGACAGGATATAGGATGGGCACTGGTCACTCTATCAGCATACCAATAGCACGGCATTCCCACAGGAAGGGCATTGATCAGGATACGACAGATGCTGTTTGTTTTAGCGCTTGTTCTCTTTGTTCTTCTGAAAATGATAATCCGGTATCCCCTCAGCATTCGAGGGTCCATTTGCTCAAAGTACATTCCCTTCTGACAAACCATGAATTATTAGCAGCAGGTCAACACCGCACATGAGTTTGAAGAGCAGGGTGTGATAAAATGTTGCTTTTCTGGAGACAGACAGAGGTTTTTCAGGCCCCAGGTGGAAGCAAGTTCCTCTGAACTCATATTGTTTAGACTGATTATTATCTGTCAAGCAGCGAGACACTTAGATATTTGCTTTGAGCTGTGGTGGCCAGAAAGGACTGCCCCTAGGCAGGTGGCAGAATGTGTCATTATCAGGAGTGTCAACAAAGCTTCTGGGTTATCATCAATAACATCTGTATGACAGTAAGAGCAGGATGTGTGTTTCGGTTGGTATCATGTCTTGCTGTGATTCACTGTTTACTTTGGTCTTGTATCTTAGATAAACCTTGTGTGTTTTGAAGTGTTTATTGGACACTACTGGCAACCTTCACACTCGACCATGTGCTAGTCTATTAGATTAGACTGCTAAAGAACCCTTTAGTGGCTCATCTTTCAGTCAAACTGTATGGAAAGTACTGACAATTTTTTTGTTTTGTTTTGTTTTCTTCTAGCGCTTGTTTTATTTTCTGTTTGTTTTAGACACGTTGCAGCTGCAAATCACATCAGTTCCTGTGTATCACAGGGGTTTTCCTGACGTGTATCACACAGTAAAGGCTTTTACAAGCGGTAGAAACGAGAGTAGCAACACAGTGATTTTCAGAAATGAAACGCATACAAACAGCCAGCGGTAAAATGAAAATATGCTCAGCTACGATAATGTCTCATACATTTCTAAGGAACTACATCATTTCCATTTACTGATGTTTTGCTGTATACGTCTACGTCACTACAAAGAGAGGGGGAATTTTTGTGCTTTGTAGCCACCACATTTCTTTACTTTTAGGATTTTAAATTCTGTTATGCAAACAGAACTGTAGTCAAGGCTGGCAAGCGTATCTGTACCTGTAGTACTCATGAGTTAGATAATCATACTGAAACACCAACATGTATTGTCCCTATAGCATTAAAGCATTAAATTGCTCATTTCGCAGTCACATAAACACCTAATGCATGCACAAACTCTGCAAACCTTCCCATATTTACAGCATTTGTTAATTTGACACACTGTTATAACCAGTGTATTAATATCAAATAATATGTTAAGTGTTTAAGTGAATTATTTGAATTCTTCTTCCAACAGTGTAAACAATACATCTTATCTATTTTATGAAAAAAAATAAAAAATAAAAAAGAACAAAAAAACATCTCTCTGTGTGGCGGGCACTTTCTTTTTGCTCCTCAGTGCTGATAAGGACTCTGATTTGGATTTCAAAGCCATGATTCACCGCTGTGTGTAGGTGGGGAAGACGTGAGACAAGTAACCCAGCCGGCACCAGAAATATTATTATGTGTAAACAGAAGAATCTCAGGTAAGGCTTGGGCACGTTCATTGCATGCGAAACATTGAATATTTAATGACTGCCAATTGAAAAAAATCAAATAATTTCTGTGTTTGTCTCCAAGACGCGACAGCTCAGACACGGTGTGGTGAAATAGCTTGCAGCTGGAATTCTCTTATTGTTCCACTCTATGAATCAACAATTCATTTCCAGCTGATTTGTACAAAAGGTGATTGTTAGCAGCAGGTCCAGCCTGTCCACTTACAGTTTCCTGAGTGAACCCTCTGGACAGCCATTGCTCAATCACGGTTCACCTCTCTGGCAGAGGGCATGGACGTCGGCTTTCACCCTCACTTTAAATCAAATCAATGCGTGATCCATCATGGGCCTCTTTCCTTCAGGGCAGCTTTGGATCTGTAAGAACTACTCTCTGTGGTATCAACAAGCTGCATATGTCTTAGGCTGATGCATGTGTGTGTGTGTGTACACAGCAAAATAGAATTAATGAGGGCCCCTCTCCCTCTAGGGAGCCTTCCATCTGGTTCTATATGTTATCTGACAAAATTAGGTGACTTTGACACATATATTAGCAGATGTTGAGACAGCGTGCTGGAGAAAAGAAGGTGCTTTTGAGTATAGCTGTGAGGTTTCACACTGAGGAGTTACTTCTAAACCAGAGATGAGTATATCATTTATTTGAAATATGCCTCATGTATATGACTCTGGGTTTTCGGCTTAAAGTTATTGGGAAAAAAACAAAAAACAAAACTGCAGAAGTGACATTTCAATTTCACCCAAGTCTCAAGCATTTGATGTGGATAAACAAAAACATCACTTCCTTTTTCTTTAAAAAAAACTTTTCCATGTCCAATTTCGGAAAATGTCACAAGATAAGATTACATGTGACAGTCATTACAAAAAAATATGAAAGACGTTCTATCAAGAACCATAAATTTGGAATTTTAAACCTACCACACAAGACATGGAAATTTTAAAGAAACACATTTTGTTTAAACAATTTATAGGTTTACACATGAGAGTGAC